>NC_041392.1:271091484-271107683 GCF_002162155.2 Triticum dicoccoides | reverse complement strand
AACACACGTTGATTCTTTCTCTCCATGTTTCGATCTCTAAGTCTCTCAACTACACAATCCCTTTTTCCACTCTGTTACCAAATGTATTTACCTCACACACCCACCATTGCACCCCATGTCGAGCTCTCTCTCTCTCTCTCCCCCCTCTCCCTGTCACCCTCTCGCGCTAAATACATGCATTGCCTATCTAGCCCCCCCAACCTCTCGTGCGCACGCACGCATGTTGTATATCTAGGTCACTCCCTCGAGACGGTCTCACTCTTTCTTCCGCATGCCGGGCCACACTCGCTCAATCTCGCTCTCTTTATCCGAGTCTCGTTTAACCTCGTTTTCTTTCACACACAAATGATATATCTCCCTGTTCGGGCCTCGATCGACACACTCTATACTCTCTCACACAGATTGTCTATCTAGGTCAGTCCATCCAAGCCGCCGCCACTCTTTTGACCTCATGGTGGGCCACGCTCACTCAATCTCTCTCTCTCTCTCCATATGTCTCGATTGACCTCGCTCTTTCTCGGACAAAAACGATATATCACCATGTTTGAGCCCAATTCGACCTATCCACATTGTATACTCTCTCACGCACATCGTCTATCTAGGTCACTCTCTCCAACCCGTCTTACTCTTTCGATCGCACGGCGACCCTATGTGATCGGCTGACCTTGCTTCCTCCCACGCACAAAATATATCTACACGTCTGTGACTGGATCATCTCTCAAGCTCTATCTTACAGCCCTCACCCTTGCCAAAAAGCTCAATCGGACAATATATCTCCAGAGCATATATATTTGTTCAATGAATGTCGGACCACACTCACTTTCTCTCTCTATCTATATGTCTCTCGATTGACCTCGCTTTCTCACACCGTATCTTCCACGTGTTGAAGCTACTACCTCTCCATCCCTCGCAAAGCCGGAGCTATTTACATTGCAAGGGGCATCCAACCTTGGATTAATTTGTGTAGGCATTTGTTCCGGTCGGTTTAGATTATATTTTCGTAGCATTCGGCCCACAACTACTCCAAACATCGTTGCAACCCACGCAACTCCCGTAGTTGATTTCCCTCTGGCTCGGTCTTTGCTCTCTCGCATGTCCTTTCTCGTCTTCAACGTCGCACCATGGTATTATTGAAAAAACTATGTTGTTCTCTTTAATTATTATAAATAAGCTACAAAACTACACACCGATAGTCCACTTGGAATGGAACAAATTTCGACCCACAAATTAAAGTGCTACAAACTACACACCAAGGGGCCCACATGTCATGAAACAAATTTGGACCCATATACAAATTAAAAAAATAAAGGAAGAGGATCGAACATGCGACCGGGCCTTCAAGCCGCACGTCAATAGGCAACACACGTAGAATAGCAATGTTTGTTGTACCCCTTTGTTCACATAATGTTTTTATATTACCACAGCCTAATTAATGGATAAGATGTAATATTATTTTTAATACTATTTGCCTTCACTTACTGGTGGGTTCCATGTGTGCTCTCTCTCTCCCCTCCCCTTCTGCGTTTAGACGCACGGGCAAACAGGAAGAACTCGCGGGCGATGTTGCCGTTGACCATATCTGGACGTGTTCACAGGTCACGGCCAGTTTCATGTACTAGAAGCACTAGTCAGTGTGTACGTGCAATGCACGTTAATTTGGAAGTATATTAAGTGCATGCGGATATTAACTACTAGGATATTATTTGCGTGTTGTCATGTGATTAGCACTATTTTTGGCATGAAATTAACTTCATGCTAAACGTGTTGAGCGCTCGACATTGAAGCAGTATAGGTCATTGGATGACAAGGAATACATGTGGCTTGATGACGTTTTATATTTAATTTGATACAGCTCTAGCAGAACATTCAATCGATCAAACCATACATTTCGTTCAGTCTGACTCCGACTTCAAATTATACGATGATCGATATAAAATAAACGAAAATGATAAACGTTCAGATTTTAAGCATGGCAATCTGAACATTTTTCATGGCAAATTTATATTACGCGGCGGCGGCGGCGGTGTCTCGTGGTGGGAAGCGGCTCCTCTGCCGTGCTCTGTGTGTCGTCGGGCCACTGACCGACGGCGACGGTGGCGTCTTTCGCCGTTGTTGGCGTACTCCTGGACGTTGGCCTAGGTTCAAGGAAGGCCAAAATGTTCTGGACTTCGGAGCGAGTCAACTGGCGGGAGGAGGCGACTGGTGTTGGTGCAAGGAAGCGGTCGACGGCGGCCATCCATGCCGCTGAGGGGGGCACTGGCACCCGTGCGGGGACAGGCGCTGTCAACGGCGCGGCGGAGACATTCGTGTGCACGGGCACCGGCACGGGCGCGCACGTCAATGCACACGCAGGCGCATGCGCTGGCAGGTGCACGGGCACCAGAACGGGCGTGTGCGTCAGTGCACGCGCAGGCACATGCGCTGGCAGGTGCACGGGCACCAGAACGGGCGTGTGCGTCAGTGCACGCGCAGGCGCATGCGCTGGCAGGTGCACGGGGATGGGCGCTAGCGCAGTCGGGGCGACGGGAGTCGGAACGGGAGCGCGGACAGGTGCGGCGTCTTCCCGCAAGGCCAGTTCAAGCTCGTCCCAAAGTGCCTTATGTTCTTGAGACTCCGGCTGGGTGTCTTCCTCAGGAAACTGGAACACTAAGGGCAGACCATCGTGATGCGTCATGGCGTACGTTTAGGTCAGGCTAGTTGGAGGTAGATGACAGGAGAATCGGAGAGGAAGAGAGAGGATTGTGGCGATACCGGGTAATGCGGGGTTGATTTTAAACTGTGGCACCGACGACATTAAAAGTGAGAGCAGTTGGGACGACGGTGGGCGGCGGAGCCTGGTCAAAGGGCTCGCCTCCCGGTGAGCCTGCATAGCGGTTTGCTCGCACGCCTCCCTGACAGCCGGCGCAGCGGTCTGCTCGCACGCCTCCCGTCGACTCACACGCTTGCTCGGACGGCACCTGCCGATGAGAAGCTGGGATGCGTGGTGGCACGTAAACGCCCACGGTTTCAATAGTGAAAGTGTTTGCCTTAACGTGACAGGTCTTTCTTTGTTCGAAAAACCTTGGCTCTTCATTTGTGCAACTTGTCATAAGCAGCTTGTCTCGAATTGAAGAAAAAATTTATGAAGTAATATTTGTGCCATATCACGTGACCATGCTTAGTTTCAAGAATTTATGCTCACTTTTGGATTTTTTGAAATTTAAGATCCAGGATTCGAAACAATATCATAACCTGCATCATGCAATAAATTTTCAAGCCATACATCTATCCTGTTGTATTTCTTAAGAAAGGATTTGGTCAAACATTTTTCTTAGTTAGACTTCAGACAAGTTATATATGCAGAGTAAAAGGATAATCCCTCCGTACCAGTGCATTGCCTGATATATTAACTCAAGTACTAGGCACGAACAAATGGGCTCAATTCTGTGCTCATCCTGGTGTAGTAGTAGTACTAGGCAATTCAGTTGACAGGTGACCTTGACAAGCGGTGACCGAGGGAATTGAACCGTGCTCAGCATGGTAGGTAACATTGTCTAGTTACTAAAGCATCCCTCCGTTGTTCATCGGTAGTCATTATGGACTGAGGACATGAGGGGAATTTCCTACGGCTGGAATTCTAGCTGCCAGATATTTTGACTTGAAACACTAAGGCTCGACTGGTTGGGGTTGCCTAATGTGCGTACCACGCACGCCACCGAAGGACACGAGCCCGGTTTTTTTAGGATCAACACGAGCCAAGGTCTGGCTGGTACGCCGTTGGGTCCTACCATTCGAGAATACGAAAGGAACCTTTTAAATTTCCGAATGAATCTATGTGTATTACAATACCCGTATTTTCCTTGCAAATACTAATCTCAATGTGGTAATTGATTTATGATGAGTTGTTGAATTAGAGTGAGTTTGTGATATAATGATCTCAACGTGGATTTCACATTTCATGGTATCCCTAGTAAGTTTTCCAATGCAAATTCAAATTTAAAAGATGAACAATATGGAGGTGAGAAAACTTTGTATGTATCAAGCATATGACCACACACACACAGAGAGAGACACACACGCACGAACACAACAACAATCCAATAAGTATAGTGCATCTATTTTTCCAAACCATGCATGTATGACACGAATTGAAAAATACTCCTTCTTTTCCTAAATATTAGTCTTTTAGAGAGTTCAACAAGTGACTACATACGGAGCAAAATGAGTGAATCTAGACTCTAAAATACATCTATATACATCCGTATGTGTCAGTCCATTTGAAGCCTCTAAAAAGACTAATATTTAGGAACGAAGGGAGTAAAATGTAAGACATCCATGTGTTGGGGAACGTAGCAGAAATTCAAAATTTTCCTACGTGTCACCAAGATCTATCTATGGAGAAACTAGCAACGAGGGGAAGGAGAGTGCATCTACATACCCTTGTAGATCGCTATGCGGAAGCGTTCAAGAGAACGGGTTGAAGGAGTCGTACCCGTCGTGATCCAAATCACCGGAGATCCTAGTGCCGAACGGACGGCACCTCCGCGTTCAACACACGTACAGCCCGGTGACGTCTCTCATGCCTTGATCCAGCAAGGAGAGAGGGAGAGGTTGAGGAAGACTCCATCCAGTAGCAGCACAAAGGCGTGGTGGTGGTGGAGGAGCGTGGTACTCCAGCAGGGCTTCGCCAAGCACCGCAAGAGACGAGGAGGGAGAGGGGTAGGGTTGCACCAAGAAGGAGAGGAACTCGTGTGTGTTGGGCAGCCCAAACCTCAAGTATATATAGGGGAAGGGGAGGGGCTGCGCTCCCACCTAGGGTTCCCTCCCTAGGGGTGGCGGCCACAAGGGGGAGAGGGGGAGGCGCACCTGGGGTGGGCCTTAGGGCCCATCTGCCCTAGGGTTTGCCCCCCTTCCCTCTTGGAGGTACCTTGGGCCTTGGTGGGGGGCGCACCAGCCCACCTGGGGCTGGTACCCTCCCACACTTGGCCGATGCAGCCCTCCGGGGCTGGTGGCCCCACTTGGTGGACCCCCGGACCTCTCCGGTGGTCCCGGTACACTACCGGTAAAACCCGAAACCTTTCCATTGACCAAAACAGGACTTCCCATATATAAATCTTTAACTCCGGACAATTCCGGAACTCCTCGTGGCGTCCGGGATCTCATCTGGGACTCCGAACAACATTCAGTAACCACGTATATCTATTCCTTATAACCCTAGCGTCATCGAGCCTTAAGTGTGTAGACCCTACGGGTTCGGGAACCATGCAGACATGACCGAGACGTTCTTCGATCAATAAACAACAGCGGGATCTGGATACCCATGTTGGTTCCTACATGTTCCACGATGATCTCATCGGATGAACCACGATGTCGAGGATTCGATCAATCCCGTATACAATTTCCTTTGTCTAGCGGTACGATACTTGCCCAAGATTCGATCGTCGGTATCCCGATACCTTGTTCAATCTCGTTACTGGCAAGTCTCTTTACTCGTTCCGTAACACATCATCCCGTGATCAACTCCTTGGTCACATTGTGCACATTATGATGATGTCCTACCGAGTGGGCCCAGAGACACCTCTCCGTTTACACGGAGTGACAAATCCCAGTCTCGATTCGTGCCAACCCAACAGACACTTTCGGAGATACCCGTAGTGCACCTTTATAGCCACCCAGTTACGTTGTGACGTTTGGCACACCCAAAGTATTCCTACGGTATCCGGGAGTTGCACAATCTCATGGTCTAAGGAAATGATACTTGACATTAGAAAAGCTTTAGCAAACGAACTACACGATCTATGTGCTAGGCTTAGGGTTGGGTCTTGTCCATCACATCATTCTCCCAATGATGTGATCCCGTTATCAACGACATCCAATGTCCATGGTCAGGAAACCGTAACCATCTACTGATCAATGAGCTAGTCAACTAGAGGCTTACTAGGGACATGGTGTTGTCTATGTATCCACACATGTATATGAGTTTCCTATCAATACAATTCTAGCATGGATAATAAATGATTATCATGAACAAGGAAATATAATAATAATCAATTTATTATTGCCTCTAGGGCATATTTCCAACACCATGGTCCTCAGTTCAATATTTAAAATGAACATGAAATTGAAACATGAATATTAAGTCTAGTACTACAGTACATGCAAATGTTGTGTTTAGGCGGAGGTATGACTGTCGGGGGTCAACCCCTTGACCTTAGATAAAATTGTGGAGCTCTATTTAGGTTTGTTTAGATTATATTTGTCCCCACCCTCCCAACCACCGATTGGTTGTGCACCCCCCACCCCTCCTCCCCGGGAGAATATCATGTGCCCCCATACCTTAGATGCTATATGCTGATACGAGTTGCTTGGAGCTTGTAGATCTGAGATATAGCAGCTCACATGATGTGTCTTAATATTTTTGAAGGAAACCTTGATGAGTTTGAGAATTGCACACAATTTGTACAAAAACTACTTAGATGCCCTTTAATCCCATACCCAACGACCTCGAAGCTCGTATCACCGTAGCATCTAAGATGAAGGAGGACATCATATTCTCCTGTATGTAAGAATATCATGTGCTACCACACCTTAGATGCTTTGGTGATACAAGCTCTTCGGAGGCGTTGGATTTGTGACCCAACACCTCCTCGGTGGTTCGAATGGTTTTTGCAGAAAAGCCCCAAAAGAGTTCGGCCACTGCTTACAAGCACAAAGACTACTCAGATGCCATTGGATCTCAGATCAAACGACCTCCAAGCTCATATCACCGTAGCATCCAAGCTGCGATAGCACCTTATGTTTTCTCGCACGGGAGAGTATGAGGTGCTCCCGCACCGTAGATTCTATGGTGATACGAGTTCATTGAGATCTAACGGCCCACAGTAGGAGGTTTGAATGTTTTTGCAATATACGGCTGATAGAGTTTGGGAAATGCGTAGAAAGTACAACTACTACGCATGTGCCATCTGATCACTGATCATACGACCTAGATGCTCATATCACCGTAGTGGGTAATTAAGCTATGGGGAGCACCTAATATGAGCACCGGGGAGCCGTTGGATCGAAGATGCAGCGGCACACACGAGGCCTGAATGTTTTATTTGCAAAAAAACCTTTGGAGAGTTTGGAAATTGCGCATAATTACAAAGACTACTCCCAAGCCATTGGATCTCACTTCCAACGGTGTAAAAGCTCGTATCACCATAGTATCTAAGCTGCGAGGTGGATGTGATATTCTATGCCGCTGTCATTTTTGTTCATAAACTTGCAAAATACGTGTAACTCGTGCCGTTACTTGTCTAACCGTGCAAAGTGTTTGTTCAAAAAAACCATCCTACACTGAAATATCGGAACAACACACGGGGGTCCCACTTGTCATTAATCAAATTTGGACCTAAAACTAACAAATCTAAAAGATGAGATTCGAACTGGCAACCTGGACTACAAAGCGTAAGTCGATAGCTTGAAAAAACGAACGGTTGTTGGCTTTGTCCCATAACTTGATTTTATACAGTACTTGCGTTGAGTAGAGTAGAGGGAGTGCCTCGTCAACACGTGCATGACCGTTGTCTCACTTACTGGTGGGTCCCAGGTCTGCTATCTCAATCTCTCTTCTCTCCATCGTCTAACCTTTGCACGCGCACACACGAAGAGCGGCGCTAGCTTGCCTGGTGTTATTACAACTAAAAAAGCTTGGAAAATAGAAGAATCGCCTAGAACAAGAGACGTTGTGGCTGGTCGAGACGGAGCTAACCACATCTATCCTCCGTGCCACATTTGCATGATGAAGTTGTGTGGCTAGTGGGGTGTTTTTGACCGACTGGCTGGGTCCCGAGGTCGAACCATAGGTACTACGTCTGATACAGTATATTTTTACACGCACATTTTTCCTCCATGCCAAGACATGGCATACCCTACCGCGCGGTTTCGGGGTCATCCCGGGTGGTGCACGCATATATTCTTCCTGACGTGGGACGCCCTACCATTCGTTTTCTGGGTCCTCCTTGGTCGTAGCACTGAAGAAAGTAAATGATTCATCAAATCACGAAAGACCACCTTTCTCGCCGAGTACATCAGTGAAGCACAGTGGCTAGCTAGTTGGGCTAGTTCGACCGATTAGCTAGGCCGCCGCCACATTTATTTTTTCACCCATTTTTTATCTACTTGCCGGCAGGTAAATTTAAATATCCACCGCGGCATTGCTCTGGTGTTTGGGTGCAGCAGGATTTTTAAATTTTTGATTGACGGGAGCAGGCGCGGCAGGATTTTTAATTTTTTGATTGACGGGAGCAGGCGCGGCAGCAATTAGTCACGATGACTCCGCCTGTAAAAACCCACTGCTCCATCCACCTTCCTGTAGATTGCATTGCCTTTCAGCCGTTACGCCCCCGTTGCTTCCTCTCCCCATTGCTTCTACCTGGTGCCATGGCAGCGCAGCAGATCACGGAGTCCGAGGTGAGGCTCCTGACACAGGAGCTCCATGCCAAGGATGCGGAGCTCAGGGCCAAGGACGTGGAGCTCCATGAGCTCAAGGAGGAGAGGAGTGCCATGCTCCTCCGTTATGTGCGGGAGTTCACAGAGCTTCAAAAGCGGCAAGCGTCCACCACAAAGATGCTCGAGGCATCGGTAGCGTTGCTGCAGAAAGCGGGAGATATGATAGGCCGTCAGGGGAGCCGGCTAGAGCGTGAGCGGGCCGATCGTGACGAGGTCCAGGATCGCCTCAGCCACTTGGTGAACCAAGTTGCCACACATGTGTTGCGGCTGCGCGATGCCTACCATCGTACCAGCGCGACGATGCCAGCCGTCGGGCTAAACCCGTTCGACCACCCGGTCGACTTCAACGAGCTGTGGCTTCCTGACCTAGTCTCCTTCTTCACCTATATCTCCGAGGAGCTGAGCCGTCTCCGCGCGATGGTGGGTGCTGAGCTGGACAAGAAGGGGTTGCAGGCTGCCGTCGCCGTCGCCATTGCCGGGCGAATCCTTTCAGGGCTCCGTCACCAGAATCCATTCGTGCTTCATATGGTTCATGTTTCGTGGAGTACTGTAGCACCGTACTCTCCGTGCGCTGTGGACCTAGTTCTGTTAACATTGATCTCACCATTCATTCTCGACCGGACAGTCGAAAAAGCGGTACTATGTTACATATAGGAGTAGTTGACATGCGCACAACATCATTTGTTATCATCATATCTTACTACACTAGCAACAAGATTGTGTAGTACTGACGTATGAACCACTGCACATGCCTAGTCGTAGGAGCACTGTGTATGTTCAAGTGGCTGCCCTGTTTCGCACTCCTCCGTCGTAAGAGTGGAAACGCTTGTTGTAAACATTTTTTTCTTCAGAAAAACAATGGACATGCTCTATCGTGTGGATCCTCCTCCATCCATGCACTAAATTACTCACTTTCGCCGACGTGTGGGACAGCCAGCACCTGGGTCCACCAGCCATGCACTAAATTACTCCCTAGTAGAGTGATGGTAGACTACCGCAATCGAACCGCCGCGGTAGTGCCTAATGAGCCGTCAAATCACAAAACCCCCTCCTTTCCAGCAGTAACTTGGACGGACGAAGCAACCATCATTTCACTCTTCTCTCTCAGCTTCCTCTCTTGAAGAAAACCCCCACTCGCTTCGCTTCTCCCTCATCTCGTTCCTCCTTTCACTCTTCTCTCTCAGCTTCCTCTCTTGGATGGACGCCGGAGCACCGGCCGACGTGATGTCTATGGCTCTGGCCGAAACTGTCGAGGCTCATGGTACGAAGAAGCCCAAGCACCCCGCCGAGACTACCGCAGACAAGCTCAAAGCCATCGCCCTGTCCAAGACCCCCTCTCCGGGATCCCTCATTAAGCAAGTCCAGGTAATGTCTCTTGTTGACGATCTTTTTCTCGATCTTGATCGTGTTTTTTCATCTAACACGCAGTACTAGTACTGGTAGTACAACTTTCTGGGTGATCTTGCATGTGATTTTAGTGTGCCAAATGATGGTTCTAAATTCCTCTTTTGACCAAAACATGCGAGAGGTTGACACCAATTTCTTATAGATTACTTTCAACTACTCCCTCTGTCCCAAATTTCTTGTCTTAGATTTGTCTAGATACGGATGTATCTAATACTAAAATGTGACTTGATACATCCGTATCTAGACAAATCTAAGACAAGAATTTTGGGACGGAGGGAGTACTTTATGAACATCAATGGTACCTTTTAAGAGGGTATATTTGCCTCGGTAACTTGTGTTATGGATATTGCATGTAATCCCTCTGCTCTCATGCCTTTGAAGACATGTTCTAGTGTCTTTGTTCACTCATTTCTATGCGTATATGTAGTCATATATGGAGTATAATATCGAAAATCATCTTATATTTCTGAACAGAGGTAGTAATAAAATACAGTTTCTGTTTGAATTAGAACCAGGTCTGCGGTGGAGATGAAGTTCTCAAAGTCATGCCGTGTGAACTGGAAGACCTGATGATGAGTTCTACTGCTGAACTATCCAGCTGATGTGTCCTTGTCGCCACGTGTCCTGAACTAGTGTTTTCCTGTAGCATTGTTGTCAGGCGTGTTCTGGAGGCTGTACTTGACCACAACAATTTCCTAGTTGTGCCTTCGATTACGAATGGTGTGGTTCTTGTAAAGCTTCCCAACAAATCTGATGTGGCATGTCTTCATCATCATGTTTATGAGTGGAAAGACCACTCTGTTAGGTTCTCCAAGGTTGACAAGATGGTGATGGTGCATGTAGACATCTCGCACGAAGTCCATGGCCTAGTCAGTTATGCGGGGTTCATCCTGTAGGTCGGTGGCAAGAAATAGTCTGCAAAGTTTAGTTAGTGCAACTTTGCTTGTCTATAGTAAGTACTATTGTTCAGTACTTGATTTGTGTTTGTGCACCCTGTATTGTTTATTAGTACTGCCGCTTTTGGTGTGTGGTCGGTCCTAAGAATGGTCTATGTTAATGTCTGTCCACCCAATTCAGTCTGTATATTTTGAAGTATCCAGATCATATTTTTTGTGAGGACGGTTTATCAATTATGGTTACACTCCAATATCTGTATGCATTGCAGGGTTTATCGCACCCACCAGGATTTCCAGTCCCATGGATGTTCGGTCCATACGATTTGTCACGACCTTTGGACTGTCCTGCTTGTGGGAGTAGGTGGGGACCCTGCATGCCATGCGTAGTTGGACGATCAATCTTCTGTTTAGTACTTCAATATAGTGATTTCCTAGTAAGGATTCACTCGTGTCACATCAAGTAAATAAGATTTACTGTCTAAATCTTATTGATTTAATGTCATGTTTTCTTTCTTTTCCTGCAATTTTATGATGCCGGTTTTGCCATGTGACATTCATCACAGAATAAACCGTTTGGTTTGCTCTACGATGGCTATTTTTGCAGGTTTCACTTCTTATGTTGTGTCAGTAACGAAGGCACTGTCCATCACTTATATTACTGGAAAAAATTGGATCAGTCTGTTCTCTGAGTACAAGCTGAATCCCTATGATGAACTGTAGTTTGGTTTAACAAAAACACCACAATTAGTCCTTCTCGCATTTAAAAGAAATGAAGAAAAAACTGGATCATGGTCATGGATCCTAGTCAAGTTAGAAAGCTGATCATAGTAGACCAGACACGATCGCCGCTGTCTCGCACAGATCGAGCACCGGCAGTTGCTCTAGCACTGACAGCGGCAACAGCTCAGTCTGATCCAGCTGAGGATTGGGCACTGACCGCGTCAGCGGATCAGTCTGATCTACCGGAGGATCGGGCATCGACACCGGCACCTGCTCCGACACCGGCACTAGCTCTACAAGGAGCACCATCTCCGGCAGCAGCATCGACTTCGGCACCTGCACCAACACTTGCACTTGCATCTGCTCCGGCCTGTGCAGTTGCACCGGTAACAGACTGGGCTGCAGTTCGCACTTCATATACAAAAGTCCTTACAAAAACCGACATGTCCACCTTCTTGGTAAGCATTGGCCGCCCAAGTGCTTCGTTCTTTTTTCTTTCCATGTTGTTTCACATGATTCACTGTGTTTATCTAACTGTTTGGGTATGTCTTCTTGTTTGCAAACAGAGAGTTCCTAGAGCAACGAGGGAGTCATTCAACAATCCGGGCGACCGCGACCAAGTTTCTCTTACCATGCGCAGCCTTGGTGTGAATGAACCTGCTCAATATACCGTAAGTACAAAGGATGGTCGCATGATGATTGATGCTAAAGGATGGTCAACGTTCAAATCTAAACCATATCTTGCGTTAGGGGATGATGTCAAAATCGAACTTTCTCGGCAAGGAGAGCTGGTCCAAATCAACTTTGAAATTCTTCAGTAGCAGCACGCAACTGCCGAACTGATCTATCCTCCGAGAGATTTTGATGTAACAATCTGGCATGGTGAAACAAGTGTCCTGTGTGTATAAGTAGTACAAAAGTATTATTTATCACATGGTATATCATTGATAGAATTGCAACTCTGATTGCTGGTTAGGAACTGTCGTTCGATTTCATTCCAACAGATGACGTGCTTTATTCAATTTTGTGTATTCGCCTTGCGACAACATCTAAAACCAGTTCCGTACCGATCGCTTGCAATATGAAAAGCGTTGAGGTAGAACACATGGGCCCCCAAACATGCAGGGTCGGCCTGCGGCCCAAAGTCCAGAACCGTGAGCCTATCTGAGTATTATATTCTCAGCTGAACCCCCATAAAAAAGCTAAACCCCCATAATGCCCATGCGTTGCAGAGCGGCAAGGTGAGCCTGTGATATAAAAGATTTGTATATTTCTTTACATAGGGAGTATCTCTCTGTCAAAATATATATTTATGTGTAACTAGTTACTCCTATCTTTCTACTTCCTTTCGCTGATATGTGGGGCAACCGGCAATGGGGTCCACGTGCCATATGCACAAATTAGAGTGCACAACTTCACAGTAGACACACCCCAGTCATAGCGCCGCAGTAATGCCCAATGAGTCATCAAATCACAACCGCCCTTTCCAGCTTTAGCAGTAAGCTGGATGGACGAAGCGGCAATATTTCACTGGGCCTGAATCCCCTTCTCCCACGTCTGCTTGTTCAGAGAAAACCCCCTCTCGGTGATTGCATAGGGTTTTCTCATGGAGAACCAGGTACGAATTCTTCATCCATCCCCGATAAATCCAAGTCCCTTGGTCGCAGGTAATCCTAGGATGGCAGCCGCTGCCGTTGATGCATTTTTCTTCCTACTGAATCTAGTGTGTTTCATGTGTAGTGCCTGAAGTGCGAGTACCCTACAGGTTTCTGCGCCCTCGGCGAGACGCCACACTTGTTCCTTCTCATCCTAACACATCATTTTGAAATGTGCACAATATGTTCCTAGAATCCTCTTTTCTATCCGGGAGGGTGGGGTTTTTTTGAACATGCTGTGTTCTCATATTATTTTTCCTGCAGTGTATTATTTGCTCTTCCAGAACAAATGTACTCAAGATGCTCGGCATTGCCATAACTGAATACACTAGTTTAATGGTCATAGTGAAGACAAGCCATGGATATAAGTTACGAGTTGGGTTCATGAACCAAGAAGATCGCTGCTTTTTTTATGGCCGAACTTGTATAAACTTTCTCAAGTGTTACTGACTGAAAGTTGGCGCACGAATGTTGATGGAAATAGTAGAACCTGTTCTAATCTTCACTGCGATCTTCCACCCCGACGTCGTTCCAATTGTTCATCCATGTTAGTTTTGTATCTGGTTCTTGCTTATTGCCTCGATTACTTCTTAATCCACCTATTCTATCTAACTAATCACAATTTAACTTTAGAAGTAGCAACGAATCTCTCACGAAGATGCTACTTCTAACTAATATTTTCTTATAGTTGGTGGCACGTGTAGGTTTTTTCAGAGTTAAGCAGTCTGCTCGTTTGTTAGTCTGTAATAACTCGGCTGTTACTAATGGCACTGAAGTTGACTGGATCGACATCCACAAGTTCCTACACTTCATTGATCGTCTTGAGGTCCTTGTGGGGTGTTTCAATGGTGGAAGGCCACGTGGGATATGTGTGCCACTGCTGCACTCGGTTAACAGGTCCAACTGTGTCGAGAAACTTATGGTACGAGCTGTTTTCTGTTATATATGTTGTTCATAAACTATTGCTTATACACAGTTTTACAGCTGTGATCTTCTTGAAACAGGAACTGCCGAGTTCTATTGTTCCTATACAGATGCCTGACCATGGTCGGGTCAGACTTGCGCTTGGTCACAACATGATGTTTATGTCGACCTACTCAATTCCCCTTGGGGGTGAAAAGATACTTATTCATGGGTGGTCTCAAATAATGAAGGCCCGTCCATCTTGGAGAACAGGACAGAAGATTATGTTCATGCTTTTCCATGGCTCTAAAGTGAATATCCTGTTTATTGACCACGTTGGAGATGAAGCCGCTTTCAGAAGGTTGTGGATGCGCGGGGTGGCGCCTGGGCCTTGTCCTGGGGCTTGGCGGCCTCACCCTTGGTTAATTGTAGGCGAAGTAGCACTGTTCGAGGCGTGCTTTCTACGGTTGAACCTGTATAAGTACTCATACTGCTTTCAGCTTTGGTTGTTAAGTGCCCCTGCTGGTTTCAGTTAAGATGGTTAAGTACTCCTGCTGCTTTTATAGTCTGTCGTGTTTCTTCAGTCCTGTCTTTCTCTAGCCGCCAAAACCAAACCAGCGTCGGCGGGGCCGCCTGCTTCCGCCTCCCACGGCTGGCTGCGCCTCAACGCACGCATCACCGCCCCATCGTCTCCAAAATCGTTAACGCTGACGTCCTCCGCATGCTTTGGTGCGCTCGCCGCGGCGCCGCCCTCTCGCGTTGTCAACATGGTCAACAAACAACAGCAATCGGCAGAAGTACGTGGAGAGGATGATAGTAGGGGCCCACCACGTCAGCGTATGGAAAAATAAAATGCTTCCTCCTAGTGTTTTCTTGACATCTGGGACCCACGACATTGTGAGCGTATATAGTCAATAGACAAGAGAACAGCACAAGATCGGCTGACACCTGGGACGTAGCTACTCGAGCAGTATTTTTTTGTTTGGTATTGTTGAGACAGAGTAGGGTTTGAACTGGGCTGTGGCTCGTCTAGCCCAGGCTTGTATTTTATGTTCACCATGTGACCAGCCCAGCTATTTTTTCTTTGTGAAAATGAGCCTAGTTTATTTTTTCTGAAGAATACCCAATCCAAGCCTACTTATTTTTCTACGCCCTGATGGGCTGCAACTCTTTCAACACGCCTGCAAATCTTGAAAATAATATGAAATGGGTTGTAAATATAAAAACAGATGACAAATTGGCAATTACTTTATAATTTCTGAATTTTTTCACATTTTCAGATTCCTATTTCACTCGGCATTAACCTAATTTAAATATATCTTCAAAGTATTTTAAATCTGGCTCAACATTTCGGTATTAAAAATAGTTTGGAACCCACAGAAATATGCGAAATTGGCCCTGGCCAACCAAAAAAACGACTGCAATAAATTGCATAAGAAGTTGCCATAAGCTATACATAAATTATTAAAAAAAGAGGGAGTGGTCTGACTTGTGGGCCTGTTTAGTCGACGCGTATGCAAGATTTTTTTAGTTATTATATACGTCAACAAACGATTCTAGCAGACGTAACCGTTCGATGTCAATCCAACGGCCGTCGTGTTTCTTCAATCTCTGATCTTCTTGCTCCAGCCGCCAAAGCAGCGCCCCCTACTACTCCCGCCTCCCATGGCCGGCTGTGCTGCCGCGCAGGCCTCAGCGCCCCCTACTACTCCCACCGCTGGCCAGGGCATCCCTCTACTCACCCACACCCCCTGTTATTCTGCGGCGACGGCAGCCTCACACTGCAATTGAACCGGTGAACCCACGTACTCCTCTCCGCGCGGGCTTCCACTGCCGCGTCTTCCCTGGCTCCGCGTCGTCCCCTTCCTAGGCCTTGCCGTCGTCCACCGCCGTGGTGCTCTTGGCGCGGCGTGGTCAATGTGGTCAACGACCGACTTCCATCGGAAGAGTACTGTACGTGGAGAGGCTGATAGCTGGGTCCACGGCAGCCGTAAGGAAGTGCCTCCTTATTACGCGGAAAATAATTATTCCTCCACCTGACAGCAGGGACCCACCAGATGGGCCACCAGTATTTCATGAAAAAAACGTTTCCCCCTGACTGCTGGGACCCACAGGACGGGCCACCGTATTTCGCTAAAAAAATGTC
>NC_041392.1:271089329-271091222 GCF_002162155.2 Triticum dicoccoides | reverse complement strand
CCCACCGGAAGTGCCTCCTTATTACGCACATAAAAATGAATACCCCCTGCTACCTGGGACCCACCTTGGTGGGAGGTTGTCTTGTGGGCCTACTAAGTTGACTGGAACGGAGGCCTTTGTCAACTTTAGTCAATATATGAACGATTCTAGCTCCAGTGACCGTATGATGTCCATCCAATGGCTGTAGTGCTTCTTTAACCTCTGGTCTTCTTGCTCCAGCCACCCAAAGTAGCGCCGGTTGTGCCGCCTGCTCCTGCCGCCCGTGGCCGGCTGTGATGCCGCGGAGGCCTCACCGCCCCCTACTACTCCCACCGCTGGCTAGTCCATCCCTCTACGCACACACCCCCTGTTATTCTGCGGCGACGGCAGCCTCACACCGCAGCCAAACCAGTGAACCCTCGTACTCCTCTTCGCGTGGGCATCCACTGTTGCATCTTCCCCGGCTCCGAGTCGTCCCCTTCCTAGGCCTCGCCATCGTCCACCGCCCTGGTGCTCTCGGCGCGGCGTGGTCAACGTGGTCAAGGAACGACTTCCATCGGACGTGGACTGTATGTGGAGAGGCTGACAGCTGGGTCCATGACCACAGCAAGGAAGTGCCTCCTTATTACGCGCAAAATAATTATTCCTCCACCTGACAGCGGGGACCCACCGGATGGGCCACCGTATTTCGTGAAAAAAACGTTTCCCCCCTGACTGTTGGGACCCACCAACTACATCTTCGCACGCAAGGAAGTGCGTCCAGGCAAAAAAAATGATTCGTCCCACCTGACTGCTGGGACCCAGCAGCTACATCTTCGCACGCAAGGAAGTGCGTCCGGGCAAAAAAACGATTCGCCCCCCTGACTGCTGGGACCCGCCAGCTACATATTCACACGCAAGGAAGTGCCTGATAGTCGGGACCCACCTGGTCGAAGCGTACGTAGCATTGTCATTCTGGTCGCGAACGTGTACGTACATATATACTGGTGGATGTAGAGGCGCACACGTGTCGTAGTAGAGGCACATATGTGTCGTAGTAGAGGCGCGCACGTAGCATGTACACGTACGTACAGCGGCCAGGGTGCAAGAAAGAAAATACGGCCACGTATGTGTACATACGGGCGGGGTCTCAAACGCCTACTCGCGCATACGTATGGCCAGGGCTCGTGTACATGGTTGTGTCGGAACGGAGAAACAGCATTGTCGCCGTGTTCATGGGGAGGCAGCGTCGTCGTCGTGTTCATGGGGAGGCAACAGAATGCGTCGTGTTCATGGGGAGGCAACGGAATGTGTCGTGTTCATCGGGAGGCAACGAAACGCATGGGAGCCAACTGGCTGGGTCGGAACGGAATGCGTGGTCGTGTTCACCGGGATGGCTTGGACGGAACAGGCGATGGAAACGAGGCCTGGCGTACCGCAAAATGGAGGAAACGGCCTTGTGTTCGACCGGCCACGTTCAAAACGGGATCCTGTTCATTGGGAGGGGTCTGGCGTACTGCAAAACGGAGGAAACGGACCTCCTACGGTCGAAACGGGGGTCCTGTTGATCGGGAGGGGTGTGGCGTACCGCAAAACGGACAAAATGGACCTCGTACGGTCGAAACGGGGATCCTGTTCATCGGGAGGGGTGTGGCGTACCGCAAAACGAGACTCCACGAGATACTATTCATCTCCACCGTCGACCTCCTCCAGCCTCCACGGGCTCATGTTCATCCAGCCTCCACCGCGCGCTACTCCATCGGCTACTGTTGAACCACCCCTCCATCGTCTACTGTTCATCCAGCCCTCCACACCACGGGGTCCTGTTCAACCACCCCTCCACGGGAACCCCTCTACCGTCTACTGTTCATCCAGCCCTCCACCACACCATGGGGTCCTGTTCATCCAGAGGCAATGCCACCTCTCACTGTTCAT
>NC_041392.1:271068198-271089004 GCF_002162155.2 Triticum dicoccoides | reverse complement strand
GAGGCAGCATCGATCGGCTTCAGTTAGCAGCAGTAGCGAAGGAATCGCCCGATCGGGTTCAGTTAACAGCCATCGATCGATCGCTTGGGTTCAGTAACGCATAGCCTGCAGTGCAATCGCTCGGGTTCAGTTAGAGCCCAACGCCTCGCTCGGGTTCAGTTAAAGCCAACGCCTCACACACACGCGCGTACATGTACGAGAGAAATGTGCATCGCTCGGCCCCCGACCTTCCACCATAACCGGGAACTCCCCGAAATTTTCCTCCCCCTCGCTTCTACCATGGTTTTTCCCGTCATGGATGGCCCAAAGAATGTCATGCAGCTGCGTCTCCGGCCCGCCCAGGACGAAAAGCCCATTTTCTGTCATGATTTGTTGTCATAGAAGTAGGAGCCCACCACATCTATGATGATACCGGGTTTTGTCACAATTATCGTCATAGAAGTGTCATATGTATGACAAAAAAAATTGTTCGGCCCAAAATGTCACGGATGTGTCTTTTTTTTGTAGTGCATCTAGAAAGCAAAAATGTGTATGTTTGGATAATATTTCTAGCATTTTATCAATAAAAGGTAAGGGGTAATGATCTTTTTTAGTAGCCTTATTTAATTTGTGGAAATCGATTACCATCCTATAACCTGTAATAATTCTTCGCAGAATCAATTCATCTTTATCATTAGGAACAATAGTGACACCTCCCTTCTTAGGGACACAATGGACAGGACTTACCCACTGACTATCAGCAACGGGATAAATTATACCTGCCTCAAGGAGCTTTAATATTTCCTTTCTTACCACTTCTTTTATCTTAGGATTCAACCGTCGTTGATGATCAATAAATGGTTTGGCGTCTTTCTCCAAATTTATTTTGTGTTGACATAGAGTGGGAGTAATGCCCTTAAGATCATCAAGAGTATGTCCAATAGCAACACGGTGCTTCTTCAGAGTTTTCAATAATTTCTCTTCCTCCTTCTCTGAAAGGTTAGCACTAATAATAATAGGATATATCTTATTTTCATCAAGATAAGCATATTTAAGAGTATCTGGTAATGGTTTAAGCTCAAACACAGGATCACCCTTGGGTGGAGGAGGATCCCCTAGGATTTCAACAGGCAAGTTGTGTTTTTGAATGGGTCCTTGTTTAAAGAATACTTCATCTATTTCCCTTCTTTCATTCGTAAACCTATCATTCTCATGGTCTAGCAAATATTGTTCTAAAGGATCATTAGGAGGCACAACAATAGAACCAAGACCAATAATTTCATCTTTACTAGGCAATTCTTCATCACGGGGTTGTCTACGAAATTTAGAAAAATTAAACTCATGAGACATATCATCCAAACCAATAGTAACAACATCCTTCTTGCAATATATCTTAGCATTCATAGTATTCAACAAGGGTCTACCAAATATAATGGGACAAAAGTTATCTTGTGGGGAACCAAGAACAAGAAAATCAGCAGGATATTTAACTTTTCCACACAAGACTTCAACATCTCTAACAATCCCAACTGGTGAAATAGTGCCTCTATTGGCAAGCTTAATTATGACATCAATCTCTTCTATCTCAGCAGGTGCAATATCATGCATAATTTCTTTGTATAAGGAATGAGGTATTGCACTTGCACTAGCACCCATATCACATAAGCCATGATAGCAATGATCTCCTATTTTAACAGAAATAACAGGCATGCCTACAACAGGTCTATGTTTATTTTTAGTATCAGGCCTAACAATTCTAGCAGCTTCACCACAGAAGTAAATAACATGCCCATCAATATTATCGGCCAAGAGATCTTTAACCATAGCAATATTACGTTCAACTTTAACTTGCTCAAGGGGTGTATAAGTTCTAATATTACTTTTACGAACCACAGTTGAAGCTTTAGCATGATCCTTTATTCTAACAGGGAAAGGTGGTTTCTGAACATAAGCAGTAGGAACAATAGGATCATTATAAGTGATAGTCTTTTCTTCAACTTTAATAGGTGCAACTACTTTTGTTTCAATGGGAGGATTATATTTAAACCACTTCTCCTTAGGAAGATCAACATGAGTAGCAAAGGATTCACAGAAATAAGCTACTATCTCATAGTCAAGTCCATATTTAGTGCTAAATTTATGGAAAACATCGGTATCCATAAAAGATTTAACACAATCAAACTTAGGCGTTATACCTGACTCCTTACCTTCATCGAGATCCCAATCTTCAGAGTTGCGTTTAATTCTCTCCAATAAATTCCATTTGAATTCAATAGTCTTCATCATAAAGGAACCAGTACAAGAAGTATCGAGCATGGAGCGATTGTTGTCAGAAAGCCGAGCATATATTTTTTGAATAATCATTTCTCTTGAGAGCTCATGATTGGGGCATGAATATAACATTGACTTAAGCCTCCCCCAAGCTTGAGCGATGCTTTCTCCTTCGCGAGGCCAAAAATTATATATACAATTACGATCACGATGAACAAGATGCATAGGATAAAACTTCTGATGGAATTCCACTTTCAACCGTTTGTAGTCCCATGATCCCATATCATCACATAGCCTATACGATGTCAATGCATCTCCCTTCAAAGATAAAGGGAATACCTTCGTCTTGATAACATCATCGGGCATACCTGCAAGCTTAAATAATCCAAAAACTTCATCCACATAGATTAAGTGTAAGTCGGGATGCAATGTTCCATCTCCTGCAAAAGGATTAGCTAGCAGTTTCTCTATCATACCCGAAGGAATTTCAAAGTAAACATTTTCATTTTTAGTAGGTCCAGTAGGTTTAGGAGCAACTATTTTCTCTACCGGTCAGGGTGAAGATACCCCGAACAAGCCCCTCAAAGGATTACTTTCCATAGTAACAAGTGATAGTAAATTTCAGCACACTATATAAATTTTTCCTTACCAAATTCCACCTACCAAAGGCGCTTCACTCCTCGGCAACGGCGCCAGAAAAGAGTCTTGATGACCCACAAGTGTAGGGGATCTATCGTAGCCTTTTCGATAAGTAAGAGTGTCGAACCCAACGAGGAGCAGAAGGAAATGATAAGCAGTTTTCAGTAAGATATTCTCTGCAAGCACTAAAATTATCAGTAACAGATAGTTTTGTGATAAGATAAATTGTAACGAGAAACAAGTAATAAAAGTAAATAAGGTGCATCAAGATGGCCCAATCCTTTTTGTAGAAAAGGGCAAGCCTGGACAAACTCTTATATGAAGGAAAGCGCTCTCGAGGACACATGGGAATTATCGTCAAGCTAGTTTTCATCACGATCATATGATTCGTGTTCAGTACTTTGATAATTTGATATGTGGGTGGACCGGTGCTTGGGTGTTGTCCTTACTTGGAAAAGCATCTCACTTATGATTAACCCCCATTGCAAGCATCCACAACTACAATAGAAGTATTAAGGTAAACCTAACCATAGCATGAAACATATGGATCCAAATCAGCCCCTTACGAAGCAACGCATAAACTAGGGTTTAAGCTTCTGTCACTCTAGCAACCCATCATCTACTTATTACTTCCCGATGCCTCCCTCTAGGCCCAAACAATGGTGAAGTGTCATGTAGTCGATGTTCACATGACACTACTAGAGGGATGACAACATACATCTCATCAAAATATCGAACGAATACGAAATTCACATGACTACTAATAGCAGGACTTCTCCCATGTCCTCAGGAACAAACGTAACTACTCACAAAGCATATTTATGTTCATAATCAGAGGGGTATTAATATGAATAATGGATCTGAACATATGATCTTTCACCAAGTAAACCAACTAGCATCAACTACAAGGAGTAATCAACACTACTAGCAACCCACAGGTACCAATCTGAGGTTTGGATACAAAGATTGGATACAAGAGATGAACTAGGGTTTGAGATGAGATGGTGCTGGTGAAGATGTTGATGGACATTGATCCCCTCCCGATGACCGATGAGAGGATCATTGGTGATGACGATGGTGATGATTTCTCTCTCCTAGAGGGAAGTGTCCTCGGCAGAACAGCTCTGCAGGAGCCCTAGATTAGTTCCGCCAAGGTTCTGCCTCGTGGCGGCGGAGTCTCGTCCCGAAAGCGTGCTTATCATTTTTTTTCTCAATGAAAGACTCCATATAGCAGAAGATAGGCATCGGAGGGCCACCAGGGGGCCCACGAGGCAGGGGGCGCGCCCAGGGGGGTAGGGCACGCCCCCCACCCTCGTGGCTGGTGGGTGGCCCCCCTCTGGTACTTCTTGCGCTCAGTATTTTTTATATATTCTAGAAATAACTTCCGTGAAGTTTCATGACTTTTGGAGCTGTGCAGAATAGGTCTCTAATATTTGCTCCTTTTCCAGCCCAGAATCCCAGCTGCCGGCATTCTCCCTCTTCATGTAAACCTTGTAAAATAACAGAGAATAGGCATAAGTATTGTGACATAATGTGTAATAACAGCCCATAATGCAATAAATATTGATATAAAAGCATGATGCAAAATGGACGTATCACTTTCCACTCAAATCATCTTTCCACCAAATCCTATCCTATGAGAGAGAGTTGAGTGTTGGGGAGACTATCATTTGAAGCACGAGAGTAAGGAGTTCATCATCAACACACCATTTGTTACCTCTTGGAGAGTGGTGTCTCCTAGATTGGTTAGGTGTCACTTGGGAGCCTCCGTCAAGATTGTGGAGTTGAACCAAGGAGTTTGTACGGGCAAGGAGATCGCCTACTTCATGAAGATCTACCCTAGTGAGGCAAGTCCTTCATGGGCGATGGCCATGGTGGGATAGACAAGGTTGCTTCTTCATGGACCCTTCGTGGGTGGAGCCCTCCGTGGACTCGCGCAACTGTTACCCTTCATGGGTTGAAGTCTCCATCAACGTTGATGTACGATAGCACCACCTATGGGAACCACGCCAAAAATCTCCATGTCTACATTGTGTTTGCTCCCTCAAAACTCCTCCCTTTACCTTCATATGCAATTGTTTTACATTCCGCTGCTATACTCTTAGAATTGCATGTGTAGGTTGTTTTCTTGACTTGTGCTAAGTTGCTAAAATCTGCCAAGAATTAAAATTGGGAAAAGTCTAGATTTTTATTTGGTAAAGTAGTCTAATCACCCCCCCTCTAGACATACTTTCGATCCTACAAGTGGTATCAGAGCTTTGGTCTCCATTTGCCTTGATTTCCATAGCTTTGGTGATCATAGCCTTGGTTTCACAACCTAAGAGAGTATGGCATCTAGTGAGGGAAATTACCACCGTAGAGGTCCTTATTTTGATGGTATTAATTTTGCTACTTGGAAGCATAAGATGAAAATGCATATTCTTGGACATAACCCCGCCGTTTGGGCTATTGTGTGTATTGGCTTGCAAGGTGAATTCTTTGATGCGAGGGAACCGAACCGTGAGGCTAGCGTAGAAGAGTTGAAGATGCTGCAATATAATGCTCAAGCTTGTGATATTCTCTTCAACGGATTGTGCCCCGAATAATTCAATAAAATCAGCCGTCTTGAGAATGCAAAGGAAATTTGGGATACTTTGATTGATATGCACGAATGTACCGACTCCATCAAGGAATCCAAATTGGATGTGCTTCAAAGTTAACTTGACAAGTTCAAAATGAAGGATGGTGAAGGTGTCGCTGAAATGTACTCTAGGCTTGCTCTCATCACAAATGAGATTGTCGGCTTAGGAAGTGAAGAGATGACCGATAGATTCATCATAAAGAAGATCCTAAGAGACTTGGATGGAAAATATGATACCGTGTGCACATTGATCCAAATGATGCCCAATTACAAAGATGTCAAGCCAACGGAAGTCATTGGAAGGATTGTTGCTCATGAGATGTCACTCAAGGATAAGGAAGAGCTTCACAACAAGTCAAGTGGTGCTTACAAAGCCTCATGTGATGCTCCCACATCATCAAGTGAGAAACAAAACTTCAATGAAGAATTGAGCCTAATGGTGAAGAACTTCAACAAGTTCTACAAGAGTAGAAGCAAGGAAAGAAGTTCCAAGCCAAGGTCCTACAATGACAAAAGATCTTCAAGTTGTGCACGTAATTGCTACAATTGTGGAAGACCTGGGCACTATTCCAATGAGTGTATGGCTCCGTACAAAAGAAGAAAATATTCTCCTAAAAGAAGAAGTAGAAGAGAAGAATCACCACCAAGAGAGAGAAGGAATAGATATGACCGTTATGAACGAAGAACATCACGGAGAAGCAAGGGTTCGGAAAGGAAGGAGAAATCATCAAGGGGCTACACAAAGCAAAGACATCAAGCTCATGTTGGTGAATGGGTATCCGGCTTTGACTCCGACGATCACTCCGAGAGAAGTTATCACTCCAACTCCGAATATACTCAAGACGAAGGTGTTGCCGGTCTAGCACTTGTGTCAACCAACTCCTAAGGCATATTTGAGTCACCAAATGAAGGAATTGGAAGATGCTTCATGGCTAAAGGCCCAAAGGTATCGCACCCCAAGTATGTTGATTTCAATACTGATGAAGATGATTTGCTAGGTGATGATGATTTACTTGTTGACAATTCTAGTGATGAAAGCTATGATGAACTTGCTATTAATCATGCTAATCAAGATAAAACAAATGACAATGATAGGAAGGATATTGAGCGCCAAACTAAAGAACTAAACACTCTTAAGTTAGCTCATGAAACTACCTTGGAAGATCATCGAGAACTTTTAAAAACTCATGAGAAGCTACACTTAGAAAAGCTCAACCTTGAGCAAGAGCATGAGTTCTTAAAAGGCAATCAATGATGATCTTCACAAGAAAAGTTCTTCTTACATTGCCAAGCGTTTACTTTTTTCTACTTACATGACACAAGTTAAATCTAGCAACAAGAGTAAGAAAGATTCTTCTTCTAGTAGTAACAATAATCATGCTAAACCCAATGATGTTGCTTCTAGTAGTTCTCTTGATTCCACTAATGATTCTCTTAGCCAAGATACACTTGAGAAAGAAAATAGTTTATTGAAGGGAATTATAGAGAAAGGTGTTTACAAGAGCCTTGCCGGAAGTAAGCAATTTAAGGAAATTGTACGCAAGCAAAGAAGACACCGGAAGAATCAAGGTGTTGGTTTTGAATGAAAGTTCAATGCCAATGGAGTTGAGTGGGAAGAAGATCAATACCCCAAGGCGAAATTTGTTCCTCAACAAGAGAATTATGATCCTACTTCTTTACAAGGAACAAAATCTCAAGATGATCTTCCACCACAAGACCACAAGCAAAAAGGCAAGGACAAGCTTCAAGAGGAAATTGATGAATTTGAAGAAGCTCCCAAAGCCTTGGTCAAGTGGGTTCCCAAGACTACATCAAGTTCTACTTCATCAAGTATGACTACAACTCCAAGCATTCCCATCAAGATGGTGTGGATCCCGAAGAAGAAGAACTAGAGAGTTCTTGAGGGTGACTCCGCCAACACACTTCACTCATATCATTTTGGCGAGGACAAGTGCAAACAACTTCCATATCTTGCACTAATTCAAGGAGTCACAAACCCTCTTGTTGGTAAGACAAGGGACAAGGTAACCTAATGCATTCATGGACATCATATCATGTGAATATCACTCTATGTCTATGGGTATCCTTGTTTGTTCCTTGTGGGACTAACCCGTGCAGGTATTGAAAGTGCAACTCACTCCAAAGGATTGCTCCAAAGGATCTACATCAACATTGAGCATCTACACCTTCAACACCTACATGAAGTCATCATCGACAAAACCCAAGGTTAGTTCATCCCTCTTAGGGGGGATATCGCATCTAGGGGGAGCTTTACTCTAATCAATTGAGCTAAAGCAACTCTAATGGTGTGAACACAACAATGCTTTATGTAAAAGTGGCAACCCCACTTGTGCTTAAACGATGAGTATGACCTATGATCAAATGTTATCATTTGACTCCTAAGTCAATATACTCATATATAGATGACCTAGTCATCGCCAAATTGCTTGATAGATGCTAGAGTGTTTGTGCATGATTTGTCACATATTTCTTTTGCCATCTTATTGTGTGAGCATGTTGGTTGCATATTTTACTCATTCAAGGACATCCATTTGTTGCTTTGATTGTTTGGCTTTTTCTCTTTTTCCAAATGGATGGACAAGAATGCCTAAGAACTCCCTCTAGCTATCTATGCTTTCCTCGTCTCAAACTCTATTCATGCTACATCACAAAGTTTGATCAAGTCAGATTCGACTCTGTGTGAGGAGCACTCGGAGTCCCCGATTCATCATAGACTTAAACTTCCAAAACCTCTTTGTGCATTTTCGTATGACTGAGTCATCCATATCGGTCACACTAAGATCACTAAGTTGATCTAGGTTTTCAATCTTGGTGCAACCGATTAGAACTTTTCGGTCACACCGAGTTGCAGTAACCACTTGCAGTTCTGCATCTCGGTGCCACCGAGTTGTTCCAGTTGGTCACACCGACAGGGTCAGGTTATGTATACTGACAGGTCAAATTTTGGATTTTTTCCAAAACCTTTCACCCGCGCGTGACTTGCTCTACCTCCTCGGGTCTCCAGATCGTCCTCTCGCCGCCAGCGACCTCCCACCGCTGGTCTCCGCCGCCGTCAATGGCAATCTGCCCCGCCGTTGCCACCATAGCAAGTTCACCACCGAAGTAGGGTATGAACTTGATCTTTGTGCTATTCCTTAACTCCGATTCAGAGCACATTGCTTTGCCATGATTCTTGCCACATATGAAATTATCCTGTCCAGCGAAAGCATCCCGTAGATTAGATTTGTCAGCCATTTGCAAAGATATCTTAGTACGTGTGAGTTTATTCAAGTCAAGTCTTTTATATAAAGATAAAGGCATAACACTAACACTAGCTCCTAAACCACACAAAGCAGTTTTCACATAATTCTTTTTGATAGAGCAAGGTATAGTTGGTATTCCCGGATCTCCAAGTTTTTTAGGTACTCCATCCTTGAAAGTGTAATTAGCAAGCATATTGGAGATTTCAGCTTCCGATATTTTTCTCTTATTTGTGATGATGTCTTTCATATACTTTGTGTAACACCCACGATGCGGCTATATCTCCCACGTGTCGGAGCACGACTTAGAGGCATAACTGCATTGTAGGCATGTCGCAAGAGGGGTAATCTTCACACATCCCATGTACTGAATAAGAAAGAGGTACAGAGTTGGCTTACAATCGCCACTTCACACAATACATAAATATAGCATTACATCATCCAGATACAATCAAGGTCCGACTACAGAACCAAAATAAAGACAACCAGAAATGCGAAAGATCCCCGATCGCCCCAACTGGGCTCCACTACTGATCGTCTGGAAAGCAAACGTAGTAACGTCCTGAGTCCTTGTCGAACTCCCACTTGAGTTCAGTCGCATCCCCTGAAATGGTATCATCGGCACCTTCATCTGGTTTTGGAAGTAATATGTGAGTCGCGGGGACTCAGCAATCTCACACACTCGCGATCAAGACTATTTAAGCTTATGGTAGGGAAAAGGTATGAGGTGGAGCTGCAGCAAGCACTAGCATATATGGTGGCTAACTTACGCAAATGAGAGCGAGAAGAGAAGGCAAAGCACGGTCTAGAATCTATGATCAAGAAGTGATCCTAGAACTACTTACGTTCAAGCATAACACGAGACCGTGTTCTCTTCCCGGACTCCGCCGAAAAGAGACCATCACGGTTACACACGCTGTTGATTCAATTTAATTAAGTTAAGTTTTAGGTTCTCTACAACCGGATATTAACAAATTCCCATCTGCCCATAACCGCGGGCACGGCTTTCGAAAGTTCAAATCCCTGCAGGGGGTGTCCCAACTAAGACCATCACAAGCTCTCATGGTCAACGAAGGATATTCCTTCTCCCAGGATGGCCCGATCAGACTCCGAATCCCGGTTACAAGACATTTCGACAATGGTAAAACAAGACCAGCAAAGCCGCCCGATGTGCCGACAAATCCCGATAGGAGTCGCACGTATCTCGTTCTCAGGGCACACCGGATAGGTCAAGCTACGAGTAAAACCAAACCTCAAGTTGCCCCGAGGTGGCCCCGCAGGTTGCCCGTTTCGGACCAACACCCAGAGGAGCACTGGCCCGGGGGGTTTAAAATAAAGATGACCCTTGAGTCTGCGGAACCCAAGGGAAAAAGGCTAGGTGGCAAATGGTAAAACCAAGGTTGGGCCTTGCTGGAGGATTTTTATTCAAGGCGAACTGTCAAGGGGTTCCCATTATAACCCAACCGCGTAAGGAACGCAAAATCAAGGAACATAACACCGGTATGATGGAAACTAGGGCGGCAAGAGTGGAACAAAACACCAGGCATAAGGCCGAGCCTTCCACCCGTTACCAAGTATATAGGTGCATTAAAGTAAACAAGATATATAATGATATCCCAACAATAAACATGTTCCAACAAGGAACAAACTCCAATCTTCACCTGCAACTAGCAACTCTATAAGAGGGGCTGAGCAAAGCGGTAACATAGCCAAACAACGGTTTGTTAGGACAAGGTGGGTTAGAGGTTTGACATGGCAATATGGGAGGCATGAAAAGCATGTGGTAGGTATTGAGGCATAGGCATAGCAATAGAGCGAGCAACTAGCAAGCAAAGATAGAAGTGATTTCGAGGGTATGGTCATCCTGCCTACAAAGTTCTCCGAGTTGGCGTAAGCTTGATCCTTGTAAGCGTACTCAACGGGTTCCTCGATCACGTACTCGTCTCCCGGATCTACCCAAAGCAAGAACACAAGCAAAGGGAACCACGATCAACCACGGTGCAATGCGCAAGCAACATGATGCAAAACATGGCATGATATGCGGGATGTGATATGCAATGCATATGCATGCTCCGGAAGGAAAAGATTGAACAGGCCTCAAATTGGCAAACCAAGAGTGCCGCTGGAAAGATGAGTTTATTTCGGTCGAAATTGATATAAAGATCACCAAAATCGGATGCACGGTTTGCAAATGGCAAGCAAAACAATAATGGCACAATCCTGCGATTAACAGCACGATGCCATCTAGAATGTAACAAGAAACTAAGCTACTGCACAATAAAATAAAAACAAAGAACATGGCAGTGATCCACTCAAGATGCTTGACAAAATATGAACACTGAGCTACGGCTAGATCACAAAATAGCAGGTTCAAACAAGCATGGCAAAAGAGCAAAAGTTATCAGGTTCACAGACTTGGTGAAAAATAACATGACAGGATTTAACATCAGGAAGCAATGTTTAGAGAAAGATAACAACATGCTACAGGAACATATCATGGCAAAGCAAGGCATGGCATGAAACTACTCAAAGCATATAACAAAAGTCCCTTACTAACCATAAGCCAAAAAGGATCATAAGATATGATGGCACCCATGTAAACATAGCAAGTTTCGTTAACAGATTCAGACTTAGCAGAAAACTGGACATGGCAAAAACAGAGTTATGTAGGCATGTTTGCGAGCTCGATGCACTCACCACGAGGCATTGCATGACAAACTAAGCATACACCCAGCAAGAAGACATGTTCAAGAAGCTAACCATGGCAAGAACACTCTCATAGCATGCATGGATCAACTACAATAACCTCGGCAAAATTGATTAACACGTAAACAATCTGCCAGGAACATTTTATAGCAAAAGTAGAGCAAGATTGAGTCATGCTAGGGTACTCCATAATTGGAAAAAAAGACATGGATGGATATAACATAACAATATCTCAAAAACATCCTTACTGAACATGCTCAAAAGAGGCATGGATCACTCTGTAGCAACATGAATACATGGCATAAAAATAACATCAGGGAAATGACTTAGAAGAATTCTAAGTCCCTGAAATCAGCAACATCACGAGAGCTACTTTGCATGCTTGTGCTAGTCACCACAATGATCACAAAAATATATGGCATACACCCCAGTAAAGATGGCATGGCATAGCCCAAAACACATGTAGGGCTCAAGTTCATAGGAAGCACACATTAAACATGGCAAAAATGACAAATGTCCATAATCTGTTAAGAAACAGAAACTAATATTATATAGCACTCTTGCAACAGCACTTAGGACACCAAGATGGAATCAAACAAGCATGGTGCAATGGAATGAAATGAAGAGCACATCCAGGCGAACAATTTGATATATCACACGCGCAAAACGGAGCTATGGATGATGAGTTACGATGCAATGACCAGAGCTATAAAAATATGTAGAAAAGACTTAGAGGAAAATGGGTCAACCCTAGGGTTTGCTCAAAATCCAGATCTGGATCGGGGCGCGGGCTTCGAGGCAGCTAGAGCTCCGCAGGAGTAGAGAGAAGCGGTGGCCGGAGTTGAAGCTGGGGCGCCGGCGAGGAGGGACGGGACGGCCGGCGCTCACCGGATCCGATGGAGGCGGCGCGCGCGGGCGGCACGGACGGCGGAGCGGCGAGCGGCGGCGGTGGCCCGGCGAGGAGGCGGCGGCCAGACGAGGTCGCCGGTGAGGACAGCCGCGGCGGCGCCGGGCGGCTGCAGGCGGCGGGGTGCGCGGAGAGCGGGGCGGCACGCGCAGGCTTGGGGGGCCGACCCGGGCTCGGGGGGGCTGGCGGTGATGTGGGCATGGGCTGCGCCACGTGGCGGCTGCGGGTTGGTCCGGGCGGCGGTACAAACACGTCCGGCCGTCTCGGACGTGTCCGGCGGCGGCGGGTGGAGAAAACTAGGGTTTGGACTGCGGGAAATTCGGAGGGGAGCACCTATTCATAGATTCTAGGAGTTAGGAGAGTCCAAATGAGGTGCAGTTTTCGGCCACGCGATCGTGATCGAACGGCCAAGAGGATGGAGGGGGTTTGGATGGGTTTGGGGCCACTTTGGAGGGGTGTTGGGCTGAAACACACATGAGGCCTTTACGGTTCCTCGGTTAACCGTTGGAGTATCAAACGAACTCTAAATGGCACGAAACTTGACAGGCGGTCTACCGGTAGTGAACCAAGGCCACTTGGCAAATCTCAGTCCAATCCGAGAATGTTTAACACCCGCGCACGAACAGAGGCAAAAGGGGACGCCGGAGGACATAGGAGTGCCGGAATGCAAAATAGACAACGAGGAAAATGCTCGGATGCATGAGACGAACACGTATGCAAATGCGATGCACATGATGACATGATATGAGATGCATGACATGGACAACACACAAAAAGAAAACAAAACCCATCCACAAGGGAATATCATAACTTAGAGCCGAAAATGGCAATAGTTGGAGTACAAATATGGCGAGTTACATACGGGGTGTTACAACACTCCACCACTACGAAAGGATCTCGTCCCGAGATATAGGACTGGAAAAACTGCGGATATTCGGAACGGAGGTGGTCCTCGCGTTCCCAGGTGGCTTCACGGTCGGAATGATGTGACCACTTCACTTTTAGGAATTGGATAGACTTGTTGCGAGTCTTGCGCTCAGTTTCTTCAAGGATAGCTATGGGATGCTCATGATAAGACATGTCTTCTTGGAGATCAATCTCTTCGAAGTTGATGGTGCGGTCAGGAGTCTTGAAACACTTGCGAAGCTGAGACACATGAAACACGTCATGCACGTTTGCAAAGTTGGATGGAATCTCAAGTTGATAGGCGAGATCGCCTCTTTTGCCAATGATCTTGAAAGGACCCACATATCTAGGGGCAAGCTTCCCTTTGATACCGAAGCGACGAGTACCTTCCATTAGAGAGACGCGGAGGTAGACATGGTCTCCAATCTCGAAAGCCAAGTCACGATGCTTGCTATCATAGTAACTCTTCTGGCGCGATTGCGCGGCTTTGAGATTTTCATGAATGACTTTGCACATTTCTTCAGCCTCTGTGGTCAAGTCATTGCCAAGGAGTCGGCGTTCACCAGTCTCTGACCAGTTAAAGGGAGTACGGAACTTTCTGCCATAGAGAATCTCGAATGGGGCCTTGCCCGAACTCGATTGGAAGCTGTTGTTGTAGGAGAACTCGGCATATGGAAGGCAATCTTCCCACTTCATACCAAAATAAATGACACATGCCCTCAGCATATGTTCAAGAATTTGATTTACTCGCTCGACTTGTCCACTAGTTTGAGGATGAAAGGCTGTGTTGAAGCGAATGTTGGTGCCCATAGCCTTCTGGAAGGAATCCCAAAACTTAGAAGTAAAGATGCTTCCACGATCTGAAGATATCAACTGCAGAATGCCGTGCAAAGAGACAATCCTGGAGGTATATAGCTCAGCCAACTAAGCTGCTGTGATAGATTCTTTGATCGGAAGAAAATGAGCCACTTTAGTGAGCTTGTCGATGACAACGAAGATAGCATCATTGCCACGCTTGGACTTGGGAAATCCAGTCATAAAGTCCATCTCAATATGATCAAACTTCCATTCTGGAATGGCAAGAGGTTGGAGGAGACCAGCTGGTCATTGGTGTTCTGCTTTCACTCTTCTGCAGACATCACATTCATTCACGAACTGAGCAATCTCACGCTTCATTCAAGTCCACCAATACAACTGCTTGAGGTCATGGTACATCTTTGTACTCCGAGGATGAATAGAAATGAGTGAATTGTGAGCCTCGTTCATAATGACTTTATGAAGGTCACCTTTAGGAACAACAATGCGATCCTCGAAGAATAGAGTATCTTTGTCATCAAGACGATATCACTTGTACTTGGGTTGGCTCTTGGCAATCCCAATATTCACCTTCTTCACCATAGCATCAAGAAGTTGAGCCTCACGAATCTAATCTTCCAAAGTAGGAGAGACTTGGAGGTTGGCAAGGAATCCTTGAGGAACAACTTGGAGATTAAGTTTGCGGAAAGCTTCACAAAGATCCGGTTGGAAGGGCTTGAGAATCAAACTGTTGCAGTAAGCCTTCCTGCTCAAAGCGTCAGCAATGACATTGGCCTTGCTTGGAGTATATTCAATACTCGGATTATACTCTTGAATCATTTCGACCCAACGAGTCTGCCTGAGGTTGAGGTTGGGCTGAGTGAAGATGTACTTGAGACTCTTATGATCAGTGAAGATGTCCACTTTCCTTCCCAACAAGAGATGTCTCCATGTTAGAAGAGCATGGACAACTGCCGCCAACTCGAGGTCATGAGTGGGGTAGTTCTTTTCGTTGGGCTTCAACTGGCGAGAGGTATAGGCCACAACTTCCTTCTCTTGCATTAACACAACACCAAGACTTGCAGGGAAGCATCACAGAAAACCTCAAATGGTTTGGATTCATTAGGAGGAGTCAGAACTGGAGTTGTGACTAACTTATCTTTGAGGGTGTTGAAAGCTATGTCACATTCAGGTGTCCAGACATACTTCACATGCTTCTTCTGGAGGCTGGAAAGAGGCTTCGCGATCTTAGAGAAATTCTCAATGAACCTTTGACAATAGCTTGCGAGCCCAAGGAAGTTGCGGAGTTGCTTCACATTCCGAGGCGGTTCCCAATTCACAATTGCAGACACCTTCTCAGGATTAACAGTTATGCCCTTGGCGGAGATGATATGCCCAAGGTAGAGAACCTCATTGAGCCAAAACTCGCACTTTAAAAACTTTGCATAGAACTGATGTTCTCTGAGTTTGTCCAACACCAATCTCAAGTGCTTGGCATGATCCTCTTTGTTCTTGGAAAAGACCAAAATGTCATCGAGATAGACCAAGACGAAGTCATTTGTGTAGGGGTTGAAGATGAAGTTCATCATGCGAGAGAATGTTGGAGGAGTGTTGACAAGGCCGAAAGACATGACAGTGTATTCATAGGAACCATAGCTTGTTCTGAATGCTGTCTTGGGGATATCTTGTTCACGAATGCGAATCTGATGATAGCCCATACGAAGGTCAAGCTTGGAGAATACTTGAGCACCTTTGAGTTGTTCGAAAAGCTCATTGATGTTGGGAAGTGGGTACTTGTTCTTTATGGTCTTCTTGTTCAATGGATGGTAGTCGACACAAAGTCGGTCCGTGCCATCCTTCTTCTTGACAAAAAGAACACCAGAACCCCAAGGAGAACTTGGTCGGATCAAACCCATACGCTCTTGTATATTGAGTTGTTTCTTCAACTCCTTCAACTCTTCTGGCCCAAGCTTGTAAGGACGTTTGCAAACAGGTTCCGTGCCAGGCTCAAGATCAATGACGAATTCAACTGGCCGGTGAGGAGGCATTCCTGGAAGCTCTTCTGGAAATACGTCTTGATATTCACAAACGACTGGAATATGAGAGATGGCATTCAACTCGCCCTTCTCATTGAGAGAAAACAGTCGAATGGTATCATCACGAGCGGCAAAGACGATCACATCCTCAGACGAGTGTGTTAATTGAATCTGCCTGGCAGCACAATCAAGCCGAGCCTTGTGCTTAGAAAGCCAGTCCATGCCGAGAATTATATCAATATCCGAGTCACCAAGAACAATTGGAGAGGACAGAAATTTGTAGTCGCCCATCTCGATTGACACATCAGGAGCTATCATGCTAGAGCTCAAACGTTTACCCGGAGAAATGACAGCCATGGGTTTAGCCAAAACTGAAGTATTGAAGTCATGTTTGGAAAAAATGGTCTTGACATGAAACAATGCGAAGCACCAGTATCAAAAAGAACTCTTGCAGGAATAGAGTTAACTGGAAGGTTACCCATGATCACTTCTGAAGAGTCCTCTGCCTGAGTTGCATTCATCAAGTTGACCTTAACATGCTTGGGATTATGCTTGACCACTGCATTGCTGGCAGATCTCACAGGAGGAGGAGGCGGAAGACGCCTCTGGTTGAAGCATTTGTTTGCATAGTGACCCTTCTGCTGACACTTGTTGCACGTAACCTCTGAGAGCGGCCGGTGATACGGAGCACTTGACCTTGGAGCATGAGACGAAGTTTTGTTCTGAAAGCCTGGGTTGGGTGGTGGGAAGATCCATTGCCACCTTTGCTCTTCTGGTGATAAGGCTGACGGAACGGAGGAGGAGGCAACCAGTACTTTTGCTGCTTAGCTGCCACTTGAGTTGAAGAAGGAGTTGCATCCCTAACTCTCTTCTTGAAAGCATCGCACTTGAGCTGAGCAGCCTCTTGCTTTAATGCCATGTTGTAGAACTCATCATACTTTTTCGGCTCAAAAAGCATGAGGGCTAGTTGCAGATCTTCTCTGAGGCCACCTCTGAACTGATAAATCATGCTCTCTCGTCAGGGACGTCTTGCTTGGCGAAGCGAGCGAGCTTCTGGAACATGATGTTGTATTGGTAAATAGACAAGCTGCCTTGCTTCAGATTGTGGAACTCCTCACGCTTACTCTCAACAACACTCTGAGGAATGTGGTGAGCTTTGAAGTCTTGGCGGAAATCATCCCGGGTAATCACACGACCTCCTCTGGAATCTTTGTATTGTTGATACCACTCAGCAGCTTGGTCTTTGAGTTGGAATGAGGCAAACTTGACAAAGTCCTCAGGCCTGACGTTGCTGCACTCAAAATGTTTGCAGATATCCACGAGCCAATCATCAGCGTCTATGGCCTCGACACAGTTACTGAAGGTCTTCGGCTGGTTTGCGAGGAACTGGTTGAGGGTAGCAAACTGAGTTTGATTATTGCCATGGCCTTGATTTCCTTGGTTGCGCTCTTGCAAGAGTTGCATAATCAACTACGTGTTGGTGCTGGTAGCGGCCATCACAGCTTGCCATGCCTCCGGAGGTGGAGGTGGTGGCGGAGGTTCCAGCTTTTGACGCGTTGGAGGAGCCATCCTGAAGAGGGTGACATCCGTTAGCATCTTGAAAGACATATATTCAAGCTGAATCAAATGGATCGGAATTGCAACATATAGCCTTAACATTCGAACAAAAATGAACGAATGAATTCCAAATTAAATGGTCACACTTTCATAAATTTAGAAGCCACTTAGATAGAGGTAGATGAATAAACAACAAGGTACGGACATGAACAAATACTTGGTAAGGATTACCCAATCACAAACCAAATATCTGCGGAAGAAATACTAGAGCTACATGAATTCCCACCTATGAAACTCCCGAAATTTTCCGGTTATGCAATCAGGTGTTGGGGATACAGGGCAAGCATAATATCTCACCCAAAACTAGCAAATCCTACATCCAGTTGTATCCATCCTTCAACACCTAACCAATAAACCTTCGGAAATCATTTACCTCAACCTTTGAAAAGCATCCGTTATACGAGTTATGGCAATACTCCCGAACTCCCGCCCCAGTACTAGGTGGCGTCAAGGTTATCTCACCAACAACTACATAAAAGAGATTTTCGATGTCGGCGAAACTCAAGTATTCCAGAACTGCAACGATAAAATTGTGACGACAACACCTCGGAGCTCAACTCCCCGGGACACTGCCACAACCCCTAAATGTCAGGGGGCACCAAGAACAATGTTCTGTCACAAAACCATCGGAACGAGTCCAAGATACCCGCGTGATCCTAAAAAAATTTAGTGAAGTTTGAGAAGAGAAGAGTCAAAACTCTATGTCAGGATGCCTCACTAGAGCGACGAAGGGACTGAGGATTAAAAAGAATCCTACTCTCCGTATATATAATCCTAAAAGACTCAAAACATTTTTCTAGACTCAACAACGCCAGCGATTCGATCAAGCAGGGGGCTCCTAAGTCGGGGAAGGCTTTGATTACCAACTTGTAACACCCATGATGCGGCTATATCTCCCACATGTCGGAGCACGACTTAGAGGCATAACCGCATTGTAGGCATGTCACAAGAGCGGTAATCCTCACACATCCCATGTACTGAATAAGAAAGAGGTATAGAGTTGGCTTACAATTGCCACTTCACACAATACATAAATATAGCATTACATCATCCAGGTACAATCAAGGTCCGACTACGAAACCAAAATAAAGACAACCCCAAATGCGAAAGATCCCCGATCGCCCCAACTGGGCTCCACTACTGATCGTCTAGAAAGGAAACGTAGTAACATCCTGAGTCCTCGTCGAACTCCCACTTGATTTCAGTCGCATCCCCTAAAATGGTATCATCGGCACCTGCATCTGGTTTTGGAAGTAACCTGCAAAGTTCTCCGAGTTGGGGTAAGCTTGATCCTCGTAAGCGTACTCAACGGGTTCCTCGATCACATACTCGTCTCCCGGTTCTACCCAAAGCAAGAACACAAGCAAATGGAACCACGATGCAATGCGCAAGCAACATGATGCAAAACATGGCATGATATGCGGGATGTGATATGCAATGCATATGCGTGCTCTGAAAGGAAAAGATTAAACCAGGCCTCAACTTGGAAAACCAAGAGTGCCGCTGGAAAGATGAGTTGATTTCGGTCGTAATCGATATAAAGATCACCGGAATTGGATGCACGGTTTGCAAATGGCAAGAAAAACAATAATGGCACAATCCTGCGATTAATAGCACGATGCCATCTAGAATGTAACAAGAAACTAAGCTACTGCACTCTAACATAACAACAAAGCACATGGCAGTGATCCACTCAAGATGCTTGACAAAAGATGAACACTGAGCTATGGCTAAATCACACAATAGCAGGTTCAAGCAAGCATGGCAAAAGAGCAAAAGTTATCAGGTTCACAGACTTGGTGAAAAATAACAACATGACAGGATTTAACATCATGAGGCAATGTTTAGAGAAAGATAACAACATGCTACAGGAACATATCATGGAAAAGCAAGACATGGAATGAAACTACTCAAAGCATATAACAAAAGTCCCTTACTGACCATAAGCCAAAAAGGAGCAGAAGACATGATGGCACCCATGTAAACATAGCAAGTTTCGTTAACAGATTCAGACTTAGCAGAAAACTGGACATGGCAAAAAGAGAGTTACGTAGGCATGTTTGCGAGCTCGATGCACTCACCACAAGGCATTGCATGACAAACTAAGCATACACCCAGCAAGAAGACATGTTCAAGAAGCTAACCATGGCAAGAACACTCTCATAGCATGCATGGATCAACTACAACAACCTCGGTAAAATTGATTAACACGTAAACAATCTGCCAGGAACATTTTATAGCAAAAGTAGAGCAAGATTGAGTCATGCTAGGGTACTCCATAATTGGAAAAAAAGACATGGATGGATATAACATAACAATATATCAAAACATCCTTACTGAACATGCTCAAAAGAGGCATGGACCACTCTGTAGCAACATGAATACATGGCATAAAAATAACATCAGGGAAATGACTTGGAAGAATTCTAAGTCCCTGAAATCAGCAACATCACGAGAGCTACTTTGCATGCTTGTGCTAGTCACCACAATGATCACAAAAATACATGGAATACACCCCTGTAAAGATGGCATGGCATAGCCCAAAACACATGTAGGGCTCAAGTTCATAGGAGGCACACATCAAACATGGCAAAAATGACAAATGTCCATAATCTGTTAAGAAACAGAAACTAACATTATATAGCACTCTTGCAACAGCATTTAGGACATCAAGATGGACTCAAACAAGCATGGTGTAATGGAATGAAATGAAGAGCACATCCTGACGAACGATTTGATATATCACACGCGCAAAACGGAGCTACGGATGATGAGTTATGATGCAATGAACAGAGCTATAAAAAATATGCAGAAAAGACTTAGAGGAAAACGGGTCAACCCTAGGGTTTGCTCAAAATCCATATCTGGATCGGGGCGCGGGCTTCGGGGCAGCCGGAGCTCCGCTGGAGTAGAGGGACGGGGTGGCCAGAGTTGAAGTCGGGGCGCCGGCGAGGAGGGACGGGACGGCCGACGCTCGTCGGTTCCGGTGGAGGCGGCGCAGATGGCGGAGCGGCGGGCGGCGGCGGTTGCCCGGCAAGGCGGCGGCCGGACGAGGTCACCGGCGAGGACA
>NC_041392.1:270991917-271067843 GCF_002162155.2 Triticum dicoccoides | reverse complement strand
CTGCAGGCGGCGGGGTGCGCGGGGGCTTGGGGGGGCGACCCGGGCGCGGGCTGCGCCACGTGGCGGCTGTGGGTTGGTCCCAGCGGTGGTGCGAACACGTCCGGCTGTCTCGAACGTGTCCGGCGGCGGCGGGTGGAGAAAACTAGGGTTTGGACTGCAGGAAATTCGGAGGGGAGCACCTATTTATAGATTCTGGGAGTTAGGAGTGTCCAAATGAGGTGCGGTTTTCGGCCACGTGATCGTGATCGAAAGGCCGAGAGGATGGAGGGGTTTGGATGGGTTTTGGGCAACTTTGGAGGGGTGTTGGGCTGCAACACACACGAGGCCTTTACGGTTCCTCGGTTAACCGTTGGAGTACCAAACTGACTCCAAATGGCACGAAACTTGACAGGCGGTCTACCGGTAGTGAACCAAGGCCGGTTGGCAAATCTCGGTCCAATCCGAGAACGTTTAACACCCGCACACGAAAAGAGGCAAAAGGGGACGCCGGAGGACATAGGAGTGCCGGAATGCAAAACGGAAAACGGGGAAAATGCTCGGATGCATGAGACGAACACGTATGCAAATGCGATGCACATGATGACATGATATGAGATGCATGACATGGACAACATACAAAACGAAAACAAAACCCATCCACAAGGGAATATCATAACTTAGAGCCGAAAATGGCAAGAGTTGGAGTACAAATATGGCGAGTTACATACGGGGCGTTACACTTTGCATAAGGAGGCATTTTCAAGATATCAGTCAAACAAGTACGCAAAAAGACTTGCCTCAACATTTCAGCAAAGCGTTCAAATTCTTCATCATCAGTATTTTTAGTTGACTTGGGTGGAAAAGTGAAAGTGCAACTATCCCTGGGTGGTTTTGGTAATTCCTAACAACATATAGCTCATTGAGCTAATGCTACTTGAAGATAAATATTTCAGGAAAAGCTCAATGATTGGCATGGCAAGGATTAGAAAGTGGTGATACGTCTCCAACGTATCTATAATTTTTTATTGTTCCATGCTATTATATTATCAACCTTGCTTAAGCTAGACCATCTTCATCCTAGGCCTCCTACGGATTGATAAACCTTAGGTCATCCACTTGAGGGAAATTTGCTACTGTCCTACAAACCTCTGCACTTGGAGGCCCAACAACGTCTACAAGAAGAAGGTTGTGTAGTAGACATCAAGCTCTTTTCTGGCGCCGTTGCCGGGGAGGTGAGTGCTTGAAGGTATATCGTTAGATCTTGCAATCGAGTCTTTTAGTTTCTTGTTTTATCACTAGTTTAGTTTAAGAAAATTACAAAAAATATGGAATTAAGTTTGCCTCATACGCTTCATCTTTTTAATATCTTTTGTGAGTATGATGGAAAGGAAAATTGTGCCAAAGTGTTAGAAGAAGAATGCATTAAAATGTTTGGAAATAAATCTTTGAATGATGAGCATGATTGCAATGTTGTTAGTATGAACTCCTTGAATATCCATGGTACTAATGATGATTGCACTAGTTATGATGAAAATGTCTCATATAAACATGTAAATTTTTGTGGAGTGCATTGGGTTTGTAAGTACACACCAAATATGGAAGATAGATATTGCAAGAGCATAAGTACTTAGAAACTAAATTGTTGCAAGAAAGGCTAGATGATTGTGCTGAAAATTTAAATTTTCTTGGCCATACTTGTGAGCTTTGCAATGAACGTGGTCATTTAACCATCCGATGCAAATTGTTTCATGATCTAATCGTTTCCAAAAATTGTGATGACTAGATTTCTCTTGCACATCATAATGAACTTAGTTTTCTTATGGTTTACGAAGAAATGAAACATATAACTAACTATATTCCAAAATTTTCCCTTGATAGAGTTCTTCATTTTGATCTAGAGGAAATTTATATGTATTGTGTGGTGAATTGTATTGAAAATCCTTATATTGCCAACTACATAAAGAAAAGAAAACAAATAGAAGATGAAGAGAATACTAATGAAAGGGAAGAGACTTCCCAATACCCTCCTATTATTTCTTATGATGAATCAGGTAACGAGGAGGAGCCTTCTATTCAACCAATCTCATTAATAAGGAGCTCCAAAAAGAGGATTGAACCCATACATGATGTGTTGAAGAAGAAGAAAAGGAAAAGGAAGAGAGGTAAAAAGATATCTCTCCCAAATAATGCTGCTCCTATTACTATTGTGCCTCATGAACATATAATTGTGGAACATAATGATACTTCTTATGATCTTGAAAATCTTTTTGGCACTTGCTTGGAAGAATATGATAATTGCTATACTATTGGTGCTATCCATACTATTGATGATGAGAGTGATTATGCTTATGATATGAAAAGGCCCAAGCTTGGGGATGCTATGTTTGAAGAAGATGATGTTTTTGAGAATATATTTGCTGCAATTAACGTTTGTCCCAAGCTTGGGGATGCTACGTTTAATGAAGATGATATTTTTAGTCTCCCATGTTTTGATATGCAAATTTATAATGATGATAGCATGCCTCCTACCTATGATGATTATTGTGATGATACTTATGCTATAAAAAGTAGTGATTATATTTATAGAACTTTTCATGATTATGATTACCCCTTTTCTGAACATTACTCTTTTAATGTGGAAACAATTTATAGTATTCGAGTCTCTTATGATACTCCCACTATTCCAAATGAGAAGAATTTTGCTTATGTGGAGAGTATTAAAAATTCTATGCTTGTAGATCATGAAAAGAATGCTTTATGTGATGGTTATATTGTTGAATTCATTCATGATGCTACTGAAAATTATTATGAGGGAGTAATATATGCTTGTAGGAATTGCAATAATATCAAGTTTCCTCTCTATGTGCTTAAAGTTTTGAAGTTATGCTTGTTTTGCCTTCCTATGCTAGTTGATTATTGTTCCCATAAGTTGTTTGCTCACAAAATCCCTATGCATAGGAAGTGGGTTAGATTTAAATGTGCTAGTCATATTCTTCATCATGCTCTCTTTATGTTACAATTCTTATCTTTTATGTGAGCATCATTGAAATCATCATGCCTAGCTAGGGGCGTTAAACGATAGCGCTTGTTGGGAGGCAACCCAACTTTATTTTTTTTCCTTGATTTTTGCTCCTGTTTAGCAATAAATAATTTATCTAGCCTATGTTATTATTGAGACTTTATGTTTTAATTAGTGTTTGTGCCAAGTAGAACCTTTGGGAAGACTAGGGGAAAGTCTTTGCGATCATGCTGTAAAAAAACAGAAACTTTAGCGCTCACGAGAATTGCTGCCAGTTTTTATTGGAGAGTGATATTTAGTTAATTCGTTTTGCAGATGATTAATAGATAAATTCCTCACGTCCAGAAATTTATTTAAGAATTTTATGAGTTCCATAAGTATACGTTTGATTCAGATTACTACAGACGGTTCTGTTTTTAAAGATTCTGTTTTTCGTGTGTTGTTTGCTTATTTTGATGAATCTATGGCTAGTAAAAGAGTTTATAAACCATAGAGAAGTTGGAATACAGTAGGTTTAACACCAATATAAATAAATAATGAGTTCATTACAGTACCTTGAAGTGGTGATTTATTTTCTTATACTAACGGAGCTTACGAGTTTTCTGTTAAGTTTTGTGATGTGAAGTTTTCAAGTTTTGGGTAAAGATTCGATGGACTATGGAATAAGGAGTGGCAAGAGCTTAAGATTGGGGATGCCCAAGGCACCCCAAGGTAATATTCAAGGACAACCAAAAGCCTCAGCTTGGGGATGCCCCGGAAGGCATCCCCTCTTCCGTCTTCGTTCATCGGTAACTTTACTTGGAGCTATATTTTTATTCACCACATGATATGTGTTTTGCTTGGAGCGTCATTTTATTTTATTTAGTTTTGCTTGCTGTTTGAATAAAATATCAAGATCTGAAATTCTTAAATGTTAGAGAGTCTTCACATAGTTGCATAATTATTTGACTATTCACTGATCTTCACTTATATCTTTCAGAGTAGTTTGTCATTTGCTCTAGTACTTCACTTATATCATTTAGGGCACGGTGGTGGTTTTATTTTGTAGAAATATATGAACTCTCATGATTCACTTATATTATTTTGAGAGTCTTTAGAACAGCATGGTACTTTGCTTTGGTTATGAAATTAGTCCTAATATGATGGGCATCCAAGAGGGATATAATAAAAACTTTCATATAAGTGCATTGAATACTAAGAGAAGTTTGATACTTGATGATTGTTTTGAGATATGGAGATAGTGATATCAAAGTTGTGCTAGTTGGGTAGTTGTTAATTTGAGGAATACTTGTGTTGAAGTTTGCAAGTCCCGTAGCATGCACGTATGGTAAACGTTGTGTAACAAATTTGAAACATGAGGTGTTATTTGATTGTCTTCCTTATGAGTGACGGTCGGGGACGAGCGATGGTATTTTCCTACCAATCTATCCCCCTAGGAGCATGCGCGTAGTGCTTGGTTTTTGATGACTTCTAGATTTTTGCAATAAGTATGTGAGTCCTTTATTACTAATGTTGAGTCCATGGATTATACGCACTCTTACCCTTCCATCATTGCTAGCCTCTTCGGTACCGTGCATTGCCCTTTCTCACATTGAGAGTTGGTGCAAACTTCGCCGGTGCATCCAAACCCCGTGATATGATACGCTCTTTCACACATAAACCTCCTTATATCTTCCTCAAAACAGCCACCATACCTACCTATTATAGCATTTCCATAGCCATTCCGAGATATATTGCCATGCAACTTTCCACCATTCCGTTTATCATGACACATTCATCATTGTCATATTGCTTAGCATGATCATGTAGTTGACATCGTATTTGTGGCAAGGCCACCATGCATAATTTATCATACATGTCACTCTTGATTCATTCCCATCCCGGTACACCGCCGGAGGCATTCATATAGAGTCATACTTTGTTCTATTATCGAGTTGTAATATTTGAGTTGTAAATAAATAGAAGTGTGATGATCATCATTAATAGAGCATTGTCCCCCAAAAAATAGAAAGGCCAAATAAAAAAAGGAAAGGCAAAATAAAAAAAAGAGAAAGGCCAAATAAAAAAGGGACAATGCTACTATCCTTTGCCACACTTGTGCTTCAAAGTAGCACCATGATCTTCATGATAGAGAGTCTCTTGTTTTGTCACTTTCATTTACTAGTGGGAATTTTTCATTATAGAACTTGGCTTGTATATTCCAACAATGGGCCTCCTCAAGTGCCCTAGGTCTTCGTGAGCAAGCAAGTTGGATGCACACCCAGTTAGTTTCTTTTGTTGAACTTCCATACATTTATAGCTCTAGTGCATCCGTTGCATGGCAATCCCTACTCCTTGCATTAACATCAATCGATGGGCATCTCCATAGCCCATTGATTAGCCTCGTTGATGTGAGACTTTCTCCTTTTCTTGTCTCCTCCACATAACCCCCCTCATCATATTCTATTCCACCCAAAGTGTTATATCCATGGCTCGCGCTCATATATTGCGTGAAAGTTTATAGGTTTGAGACTACTAAAGTATGAAACAATTGCTTGGCTTGTCATTGGGGTTGTGCATGATGAGAGCATTCTTGTGTGACGAAAATGGAGCATGACTAAACTATATGATTTTGTAGGGATAAACTTTCTTTGGCCATGTTATTTTGAGAAGACATGATTGCTTAGTTAGTATGCTTGAAGTATTATTATTTCTATGTCAATATTAAACTTTTGTCTTGAATCTTATGGATCTGAATATTCTTGCCACAATAAAGAATAATTACTTAGAGAAATATGTTAGGTAGGACTCCACATCAAAAATTCTGTTTTTATCATTTACCTACTCGAGGACGAGCAGGAATTAAGCTTGGGGATGCTGATACGTCTCCAACATATCTGTAATTTTTTATTGTTCCATGCTATTATATTATCAACCTTGGATGTTTTATATGCATTTATATGCTATTTTATATGATTTTTGGGACTAACCTGTTAACTTAGAGCCCAGTGCCAGTTTCTGTTTTTTCCTTGTTTTAGAGTATCACAGAAAAGGAAAATCAAACGGAGTCCAATTGACCTGAAACTTCACGGAACTTATTTTTGGAAGGAAAGCAACCCAGGAGACTTGGAGTCCACGTAAGGGAAGCAACGAGGAAGCCACGAGGCAAGGGGCGCGCCCTCCACCCTCGTGGGCCCCTCGTGGCTCCCCTAACATACTTCTTCCTCCTATATATCTCCATATACCCTAAAACGATCGGCGAGCACAATAGATCGGGATTTCCGCCGACAGAAGCCTCCATAGCCATCGAAAACCAATCTAGACCCGTTTCGGCACCCTGCCGGAGGGGGAATCCCTCTCTGGTGACCATCTTCATCATCCCGGTGCTCTCCATGACGAGGAGGGAGTAGTTCTCCCTCGGGGCTGAGGGTATGTACCAGTAGTTATGTGTTTGATCTCTCTCTCTCTCTCTCTCTCTCGTGTTCTTGAGGTGGTACGATCTTGATGTATCACAAGCTTTGCTATTATAGTTGGATCTTATGATGTTTTCTCCCCCTCTACTCTCTTGTAATGGATTGAGTTTTCCCTTTGAAGTTATCTTATCGGATTGAGTCTTTAAGGATTTGAGAACACTTGATGTATGTCTTGCGTGGGATACCCGTGGTGACAATGGGGTATTCTATTGATCCACTTGATGTATGTTTTGGTGATCAACTTGCGGGTTCTGCCCATGAACCTATGCATAGGGGTTGGCACACGTTTTCGTCTTGACTCTCCGGTAGAAACTTTGGGGCACTCTTTGAGGTTCTATGTGTTGGTTGAATAGATGAATCTGAGATTGTGTGATGCATATCGTATAATCATACCCACGGATACTTGAGGTGATATTGGAGTATCTAGGTGACATTAGGGTTTTGGTTGATTTGTGTCTTAAGGTGTTATTCTAGTACGAACTCTAGGGTTGTTTGTGACACTTATAGGAATAGCCCAACGGATTGATTGGAAAGAATAACTTTGAGGTGGTTTCGTACCCTACCATAATCTCTTCGTTTGTTCTCTGCTATTAGTGACTTTGGAGTGACTCTTTGTTGCATGTTGAGGGATAGTTATGTGATCCAATTATGTTATTATTGTTGAGAGGACTTGCACTAGTGAAAGTATGAACCCTAGGCCTTGTTTCCTAGCATTGCAATACCGTTTGTGCTCACTTTTATCATTAGTTACCTTGCTGTTTTTATATTTTCAAATTACAAAAACCTTTGTCTACCATCCATATACCGCTTGTATCACCATCTCTTCGCCGAACTAGTGCACCTATACAATTTACCATTATATTGGGTGTGTTGGGACACAAGAGACTCTTTGTTATTTGGTTGCAGGGTTGCTTGAGAGAGACCATCTTCATCCTATGCCTCCTACGGATTGATAAACCTTAGGTCATCCACTTGAGGGAAATTTGCTACTGTCCTACAAACCTCTGCACTTGGAGGCCCAACAACGTCTACAAGAAGAAGGTTGTGTAGTAGACATCAAGTGGACCCCTCAAAATGCTAAGGACAAAAGGATTGGCTCAAGCTCAAAGCATAAGACTCTACATTTAATTTTTAGTGATCCAAGATCACATTGAGTCCATAGGAAAAACTAATACTATTAAGAGGGGGTGAGGTGTTGCTTAATGAGGTTCTTGCTCAAAGTGCTTAGTGATATGCTCCACAACCCTCAACCACTTTCTCATATCCAAATATATCCCAAACCAAAAGTCAAACTCGGCCCCACCGATTTGATCTATCCGGCGCCACCGAGTTCACTTGACATAGCCACTGCCACAAACCCTAGTCTTTTCGGTCCTACCGATAGGGATCTCGGTCTCACCGAGATGGGATTGTAATCTCTCTGTTTCCCTTCATAACGTTTTAGTCCAACCGAGATGAGCGATCGGTCCCATCGAGATTGCAATGCAAACTCTGTGTTTCCCTTTCGTAACGTTTCGGTCCTACCGAGAGAGCGAATCGGTCCCACCGAGATTGCCTGACCAACTCTCTGGTTAGTCTATTACCAAAATCAGTCTCACCGAGTTTGTGTAATTGGTCTCACCGAGATTACGTTATGCCCTAACCCTAATGATATCGGTCCCACCGAGTTGACATGTCGGTCCCACCGAAAACCCTAACTGTCACATTATGAAGAATCGGTCTGACCGAGTTGTATGATTCGGTCCCACCGAGTTTGGTGATTTGTGTGTAACAGTTAGATTTTGTGTGGAGGCTATATACCCCTTCACCCACTCTTCATTCATGGAGAGAGCCATCAGAACATGCCTACACTTCCAACATACATTTTCTGAGAGAGAACCACCTACACTTGTGTTGAGGTCAAGATACTTCATTCCAACCACATAAATCTTGATCTCTAGCCTTCCCCAAGTTGCTTTCCACTCAAATCATCTTTCCACCAAATCCTATCCTATGAGAGAGTTGAGTGTTGGGGAGACTATCATTTGAAGCACAAGAGCAAGGAGTTCATCATCAACACACCATTTGTTACCTCTTGGAGAGTGGTGTCTCCTAGATTGGTTAGGTGTCACTTGGGAGCCTCCGTCAAGATTGTGGAGTTGAACCAAGGAGTTTGTACGGGCAAGGAGATCACCTACTTCGTGAAGATCTACCCTAGTGAGGCAAGTCCTTCGTGGGTGATGGCCATGGTGGGATAGACAAGGTTGCTTCTTCGTGGACCCTTTGTGGGTGGAGCCCTCCATGGACTCACGCAACCATTACCCTTCGTGGGTTGAAGTCTCCATCAACATGGATGTACGATAGCACCACCTATCGGAACCACGCCAAAAATCTCCATGTCTACATTGCTTTCGCTCCCTCAAAACTCCTCCATTTACCTTCATATGCAATTGTTTTACATTCCGCTGCTATACTCTTAGAATTGCATGTGTAGGTTGTTTGCTTGACTTGTGCTAAGTTGCTAAAATCTTCCAAGAATTAAAACTGGGAAAAGGCTAGATTTTTATTTGGTAAAGTAGTCTAATCACCCCCCCCCTCTAGACATACTTTCGATCCTACAAAAGGCATAGGTTTTTGAACCCACGGTTCTCTTTCTTTACCGTGTTTTTTAGCAACAAAGTCTCTTTTATCATATCTTTTATTTTTAGGTTGTGGGTTATCAAGATCAATAGGTGGTTCTATGTCAACATCATTATTTGGTTCTTTATCATTGGTTGGTTGAGAGTCTTCATGAACCTCATCATTAACTTTTTCATTATCATTAGGTGAGTGTTCATTGCCAAATTGAGTTTCAGCATCTGAGATAGAAACTTCATTTTGATTATCAGGAAGTTTTTCTATTTCAGGTTCACTAGAAGTGTGCAAAGTCCTATCATTTTTCTTTTTCTTTTTCTTCCTAGAAGGACTAGGTGCACTAATGTTAGCTCTTTTTGGATCTTGTTCTATTCTTTTAGGGTGTCCCTTAGGATAAAGTGGTTCTTGAGTCATTTTACCTCCTCTAGTTGCAACTCTAACAACAAAGTCATGCATATTATGATTCATTTCATCAAGCAATTCCCTTTGAGATTTAGCAACTTGTTCTAATTGAGTTTGAACCATAGAAGCATGTTTTCCAACACCTCTAACATCATTTGATATTCTAAATAACAAGTCACTCAAGCGAGCAATCATATCAGAATTATATTTCAATTGTTTCATAACATTTGCATTGAAGTGATCTTGCTTTCTAATGTAGTTTTCAAACTCATAAAGGCATTGACTAGGATGCATATTGTGAGGATTATCATTATCATTGAACTTCATAAGAGAATTTACCTCTACCACCTTAGGAAGTGGTGGTGTATTAAGCCCATGTATTTCTTCAATAGGAGGTAAATTTTTAACATCCTCGGCTTCAATACTTTTTTCCTTCATAGATTTCTTTGCCTCTTGCATATCTTCGGGACTGAGATATAATATACCCCTCTTCTTTGGAGTGGGTTTAGGCGGTGGTTCAGGAATAGTCCAATCATCATAATTTTTCAATATGTTATTTAATAATTCTTTAGCTTGACCAATAGTTTGTTCCCTAAAAACACAACCAACACAACTATCTAGGAAGTCCCTAGAAGCATCGGCTAGTCCATTATAGAAGATATCAAGTATTTCATTTTTCTTAAGAGGATGATCAGGCAAATCATTAAGTAACTGGCAAAGCCTCCCCCAAGCTTGTGGGATACTCTCTTCTTTAGTTTGAGCAAACTTAAATATTTCCTATAAGGCAGCTTGTTTCATATGAGCAGGAAAATATTTTTCAGAGAAGTAATAAATCATATCCCGGGGACTACGCACACAACCAGGAGCAAGAGTATTGTACCAAGCTTTAGCATCACCCTTTAATGAGAAAGGAAATAATTTGAGAATAAAGTAATAGCGAGTTTTCTCATCGTGAGTAAAAAGGGTGGCTATGTCATTCAACTTAGTAAGATGTGCCACAACAGTTTCAGTTTCATAACCATGGAAAGGATCATATTCAACCAGAGTAATTAGCTCTGGGTCGACAGAGAATTCATAATCCTTGTCATCAATAAAGATAGGTGAAGTAGCAAACTTAGGATCACATTTCATTCTAGCATTAAGAGATTTTTCCTTATACTTGTGTAGTAATTTCTCTAGATCATCTCTATCATTGCAAGCAAGAATATCTCTAGTTGCTTCTTCACTCATAACATAACCTTCTAGTACCTTAGGAAATTCATATCTAGGAAGGCTAGTTCTAGTAGGTATTTCAGGAGTTTCAGTTTCAAGCTCATCATTATATTCAACAACATTATGTTGTATAACTCTAGCAATTTGTTTATCAAGAAATTCACCAAGTGGCACGTCATCATTATCAAGCAAGGTACTAGTATCATCATAAGCATCATTCATAGTAGAAGTAGCATCATCAATAACTTGCGACATGTCAGAATTAATAGCATGTGGTGGTGTTGCAAGTTTATTCATAATAGAAGGTGAATCTAAAGCAGAACTGGATGGCACTTCCTTACCTCCCCTTGTCCTTGAGGGAAATATCTTAGTCTTAGGATCCTTCAGATACTTCATAGTGATAATATGATAATAATCCCAAGTGACTCAACAAATATGGTTATGCTCCCTAGCAACGGTGCCAGAAAAAGGTCTTGATAACCCACAAGTATAGGGGATCGCAACAGTTTTCCAGGGTAGAGTATTCAACCCAAATTTATAGATTCGACACAAGGGGGGCAAAGAATATTTGAAGGTATTAGCAGTTGAGTTGTCAATTCAATCACACTTGGAGATTAATTATCTGCAGCAAAGTGATCAGTAGCAAAGTAGTTTGATAGTTTTGATAGTAGTGATAGCAGCAATAGTAATAGTAACAGTGATAGCAATAATTTCGTAGCAAACGTAACAGTGATGATATAGTAACTTAGCATAAACAATACTCCCTCTATTCGGAATTACTTGTCGCAGAAATGGATGTATCTAGACGTATTTTAGTTCTAGATACATCCATATCCGAGACAAGTAATTTCGAACGGAGGGAGTATAAGATAAATTCGTAGGCATTGGATCAGTGAACGCTACCTCTTGAGCACTTGCGTTGGTTTTCCCTTGAAGAGGAAAGGGTGGTGCAGCAAAGTAGCGTAAGTATTTCCCTCAGTTTTTGAGAACCAAGGTATCAATCCAGTAGGAGGCTATGCGCCAGTCCCTCGCACCTACACAAAACAAATAAATCCTTGCAACCAACGCGATAAGGGGTTGTCAATCCCTACACGGTCACTTACGAGAGTGAGATCTGATAGATATGATAAGATAATAGTTTTGGTATTTTTATGATAAATATGCAAAGTAAAATAAAAGGCAATGAAAATAACTAAGTGTTGGAAGATAAATATGATAGAAGATAGACCCGGGGGCCATAGGTTTCACTAGTGGCTTCTCTCAAGAGCATAAGTATTTTACGGTGGGTGAACAAATTACTATTGAGCAATTGACAGAATTGAGCATAGTTATGAGAATATCTAGGTATGATCATGTATATAGGCATCACGTCCGAGACAAGTAGACCGACTCCTGTCTGCATCTACTACTATTACTCCACACATCGACCGCTATCCAGCATGCATCTAGAGTATTAAGTTCAAGAGAACAGAGTGACGCTTTAAGAAAGATGACATGATGTAGAGGGATAAACTCATGCAATATGATGAAAACCCCATCTTGTTATCCTCGATGGCAACAATACAATACGTGCCTTGTTGCCCCTACTCTCACTGGGAAAGGACACCGCAAGATTGAACCCAAAGCTAAGCACTTCTACCATTGCAAGAAAGATCAATCTAGTTGGCCAAACCAACTGATAATTCGAAGAGACTTGCAAAGATAACCAATCATACATAAAAGAATTCAGAGAAGATTCAAATATTGTTCATAGATAAACTTGATCATAAACCCACAATTCATCGGTCTCAACAAACACACCGCAAAAGAAGATTACATCGAATAGATCTCCACAAGATAGGGGGAGAACTTTGTATTGAGATCCAAAAAGAGAGAAGAAGCCATCTAGCTAATAACTATGGACATGAAGGTCTGAGGTAAACTACTCACACTTCATCGGAGAGGCTATGGTGTTGATGTAGAATCCCTCCGTGATCGATGCCCCCTCCGGCGGAGCTCCGGAACAGGCCCCAAGATGGGATCTCGTGGATACAGAAAGTCACGGCGGTGGAATTAGGGTTTTGGCTCCGTATCTGATTGTTTGGGGGTATGTAGGTATATATAGAAGGAAGAAGTACTTTGGTGGAGCTACAGGGGGCCCACGAGGGTGGAGGGCGCGCTTGGGGGGTAGGCGCGCCCCCCTACCTTGTGGCCTACCAGTTGGTTGCTTGACGTAGGGTCCAAGTCTCCTGGATATTGTTCGTTCCAAAGATCATGTTCCCGAAGGTTTCATTCTGTTTGGACTCCGTTTGATATTCCTTTTCTTCGAAACCCTAAAATAGGCAAAAAAACAGCAATTCTGGGCTGGGCCTCCGGTTAGTAGGTTAGTCCCAAAAATAATATAAAAGTGGATAATAAAGCCCAATAATGTCCAAAACAGAAGATAATATAGCATGGAGCAATCAAAAAATTTAGATATGTTGGAGACGTATGAGTGACTTGTTGGATGATATTCATCATGAGATAGTTTTAACCTAGGGCGATACGGCACTAGCTCCAGTTCATCGATATAATGTAGGCATGTATTCCGTAAATAGTCATATGTGCTTTATTAAAAGAACTTGCATGACATCTTTTGTCCTACCCTCCCGTGGCAGCGGGGTCCATAATGGAAACTAAGGGATATTAAGGCATCCTTTTAATAGAGAACCGGAACAAAGCATTAACACATAGTGAATACATGAACTCATCAAACTATGGTCCTCACCGAGAGTGGGCCCGGTTGTTGTCACTCCGGGGTTGTCAGATCATAATCGTAGTAGGTGACTATAACTTGCAAGATCGGATCTAGAACATGGATATAATGATGATAACATAAACGGTTCAGATCTGAAATCATGGCACCCGGGCCCAAAGTGACAAGCATTAAGCATGGCAAAGTCATAGCAACATCAATCTAAGAACATAGTGAAAACTAGGGATCAGGCCCTAACAAAACTAACTCGATTACATGATGAATCTCATCCAACTCCTCACGGGCCAGCGAGCCTACGAAGGAATTACTCACTCCCGGTGGGGAGCATCATGGAATTGGCGATGGAGAAGGGTTGGTGATGACGAAGAATGAAGATCCCCCTCTCCGGAGCCCCAAATGGACTCCAGACCTGCCCAGAATAGGGCTTGGCGGCGGCTCTGTCTCGTGGATCACAATAATTCGTTCTCCCTGATTTTTTTCTGGAAATATGTGATTTTGTAGTATCAGGGAGTTCGTCTGCGGGGCCACCAGGTGGGTACAACCCACCTGTGCGCGCCAGGAGAGGGGGGCGCCCCCTGGTGGGTTGTGCCCACCCAGGGGCCCCTCTCTGGTGGGTCTTGGCTCCAGTAATTCTTATTATTGATATAAAAAATCCTGGCAAAGTTTCGTTCCATTCCGAGAACATTTATTTCTGCACAAAAACAACACCATGGTAGTTCTACTGAAAACAACGTCAGTTCGGGGTTAGTTTCATGCAAATTAGAGTCCCAAACAAGAGGAAAAGCGTGAGAAAAGGTAGATACGTTGGAGACGTATCAGCCACAAGGGTGGAGGGCGCCCCCCCAACCTTGTGGGCCCCTCGGTGACCTCCTGACCTAGATCTTCCTCCTATATATACTCATGTACCCCAAAAATTTCCAGGGAGCCACGAAACCACTTCTCCACCGCCGCAATCTTCTATACCCATGAGATCCCATCTAGGGGCCTTTTCCGGCATCCTGCCGGAGGGGGATTCGATCACGGAGGGCTTCTACATCAACACCATTGCATCTTTGATGAAGCGTGAGTAGTTTACCACAAACCTATGGGTCCATAGCTAGTAGCTAGATGGCTTCTTCTCTCTCTTTGATTCTCAATACAAAGTTCTCCTCGATGTTCTTGGAGATATATTTGATGTAATACTCTTTTGCGGTATGTTTGCCGAGATCCGATGAATTGTGGATTATGACCAGCTTATCTATGAATATTATTTGAATCTCCTCTTAATTCTTATACGCATGATTTGATATCTTTGCAAGTCTCTTCGAACTATCGATTTGGTTTGGCCAACTAGATTGGTTTTTCTTGCAATGGGGGAAGTGCTTAGCTTTGGGTTCAATATTGCGGTGCTCGATCCTAGTGACACAAGGGGAACTTACACATATTGTATTGTTACCATCGAGGAAAACAAGATGGGGTTTTCACCATATTGCTTGAGTTAATCCCGCTACATCATGTCATCTTACTTAATGTGTTACTCTATTCTTATGAACTTAATACCCTAGATGCAGGCAGGAGTCGGTCGATGTGTGTAGTAATAGTAGTAGATGCAGAATCGTTTCGGTCTACTTGACACGGGCGTGATGCCTATGTTCATGATCATTGCCTTAGATATCGTCATAACTTTGCACTTTTCTATCAATTGCTCGACAATAATTTGTTCACCCACCGAAATAATTCCTTTCTTGAGAGAAGCCTTTAGTGAAACCAATGGCCCCCAGGTCTATTTTCCATCATATAAGTTTCCGATCTACACTTTTAGTTTGTGGTTTACTTTCTTTGCAATCTTTTACTTTCCGTTCCATAAACCCAAAAATACCAAAAACATTACCGAAAGATCTTCCACTAGTAAAAAAGTGCATGCAATTGAAGAGATTAATGTTTTGAGCAGAAAGATGGATGAACTTATGAAATTGTCTGCTAATAAGAGTGCTCCTATTGATCGTAATTATATTGTCTACTTTGATTGAAAACAATAATGAATCTATGGATGTGAATTTTGTTGGTAGGAACAATTCTAGTAATAACGTGTATAGAGGTAATTTTCCTAGGCCGTTTCCTAGTAATTTCTCTAACAATTATGGTAATTACTACAACAATTCTTATGGAAATTATAATAAGATGCCCTCTGATTTTGAGAATAGTGTTAAAGAATTTATAAGTTCGCAAAAGAATTTCAATGCTTTGATTGAAGAAAATTTGCTTAAGACTGATGTGTCGGTGTACTAGATTAGGGGTACCCTAGTACCCCGAACTTGTGCACGGGCAGTTGCAGCACCCCGCGGCAAAGGCTTGCCGGGTGATCGCCGAGATCCCCCCAAGGTTCCCTTGGAGCCATCCAAGAACAAAGTATTTAGGCTAAGGAGACAAGACCTCGGCAAGAGAAGCTTGCCGGGTAAGCCAACCAAGACGCTCCAATGAACTTGCCGCGACGCGCCACGCGCTCCGGCAAGGCAACAAGGCCCCGGCAAGAGGAGCTTGCCGGGAAGACAAACCAAGGTACCTCGAAGCCCGGCGAGCGACAAGCTTCCGGACCCGACAAGATAACAACAGTGGCAAGGCGCTTGCCGCGGCAGGCGGCCACTCTGCGTCCACGCTCCAGCGCATCCACCAACGTGTCGCTCTGGGGGCCTCTCCGAACGTGCGTGGCGGGAGGCTGTGCAGCCAGCGGTGCGCAGTGGCATGCGAAGCTGACAAGATCGCCATCGTGGCTAACGGTGGCGCCCCTAACGGTCCTTTTCTGCACTGTTCGGGCGACTCAGACGGGCATTTAATGCCCTTGTCCCCTGCCGTCAGGGTTAGGTAGGGTGCACTGTACAAGCAATTGTATCAACTACCTCGCTTTTTACGTTTTTACCCTCCTCTGCGTTGCCACCTGTCGGTGACCCCTTTAGCGTATAAAAGGAGGCCCATGCGCAACGTAGGGGGGGTTCGGCTCATAGGTTCGAAGCCTCAGACAGCTTGCTTCGATCCATCCGCAACCCAGAGAACATCGCACTCTCGCTTAGGAGAGCAAAAACACCAGATAATACAACCAGACAAGCAGCAGTAGGAGTGTTATCTCTCCGGAGAGCTCCGAAGCTGGGTAAACTGCTCGTGTGCCTCGCCTCGATCTGCTCTTCGTGCGATCTCCGCCCCCCTCCGAACCGAAAGGGGCCCGGTCAGCCGGCCCCATAGGTGTTCGAGGATCAGTTTCCCCGACATCTTTGGTGCGCCAGGTAGGGGGCGTCGAGATTGTGTGAACCTGATCCGGTGTTCACACGAGCTAGATCTTCATTCCCTTCATCAACATGCCACCGAAGAAGAAGACTTCGGCAGCAGCCGCTCCGTCCATGTCATTTCCGCCACCGTTGGAGCAAACGGGTGGTGGAGTGGATGCCGGCGGAAGAACAACCATCGATGAGGGTACTCACAGTGCTGCCAAGTCCAAGGACAAGGCTGCACAAACCTCGGCGACTGTACATGTTCCGCGCCACTCTCAGGAGGCGCAAGATCAGCAGCACCATGGCGCTTGCAGCACCATGCGCATGATAGACCAAGGCCAAGCTGGTGGATCTCGGGGCGCTCAAGACCAGCATGCACGCCAGCATGCTGGCACGAGCGGGGCACGGTCGCCTGGACGGGATACTGCTCCTTCTAACATAGTTAGAAGTTCGAGCACGTCCCACTCCTCGCGCCGCCCGCCACTGCCACCCACCACTCCAGCAGAAGCTTTGGCGCGAGCTCAACTTCTCTTAGATTACCCTCCAACGTCGGACAAGATCGACGAATGGAGGGCCACCATTCAGAGTCTCATCGGCTACACCAACGGCGACACTCCACGGCAGCTGAGCGCGTCGCCGCCGCCGCAGGACCGCCGGACGCGAGCCGGTGGCGACGAAACGGGCAGAGGCGCAACTACCATGCAATCACCGCCCCGAAGGCCAAGATCGCCGACTCGTCGGATCCACCTCAACAGCGACTCCACTGCATCGTCGGATCCACGAGCTTGTCACGATCAGCGCCAAGTTCTTCATGATCGACAACAAGAAGACGCTCGAACCCGCATCGAGCGCCGAAGAGAAGCGCGACGTCAATCCGACAAGCGTGCTGGGCCCTCTATTGACATGCATGCGCCAGAGGAACCAGGCGATCTGCCGTACGCGGTAGGTTGTCCTGCGTTCACTCGTGAGCTGCGGCAAGTCCAGTGGCCCAGTACAAAGAACTTCAAGCCAGACGTACCGGAGAAGTACGACGGCAAGACGCATCCGTCAGAGTTCCTCAGCATCTACACCATTGCGGTGCAAGCTGCCGGGGGACGAGATGACAAGATCCTTGCCAACTACTTCCCGCTGGTGCTCAAGCCCAATGTCAGGTCCTGGCTCATGCATTTGCCGGACAACTCCATATCTTCTTGGGCTGATCTGTGCCATTAGTTTGTCGGCGCCTTTATCGGCGGACACAAGCCTCATGGCCAGGAGAGCGATCTTCATCTTCTCGCCCAGAAGGAAGGAGAGCCCCTGCGCGAGTACATCCAGAGATTCAGTAGCGTGCAGCACAACATCCCAGACGTCCACCCTGCCACGGTAATCAGCGCGTTCCATCAGAACATGCGGAACCGCAGGATGCGGGAGGAAATGGCGATGTGCAAGATCAGGGACATCAGTGAGTTATATGCACTGGCCGACAAGTGCGCGCATGCTGAGGAAGGGAGGAGACTCCCCGGAGAAAATATAGGAGCGGGAGGATCTGATAGCGAAGATGCCGCCCCGAAAAGGAAAAACCGGCGGCGGAACAACAGAAGGAGGAAAGGCAAAGAAGTGATAGTTGTTGAGCAGTCTGGCAACGGTGGCGGCGCCAAGAAAGCCAAAGCTGGTGACTCCGGCAAGGAGGTTGCCGCGGAGGTAGCGGTCGCCGACAAGCAGGACGGCACCAACAAGCAGTATTGCAAGATTCACCGCACCAAGGGCCATGATCTTCAGAACTGCAAGAGGGTCGAGCAGCTTGTTGAGCAACAGAAAGCTGAATACGAGCGGCGCGACAAGGAGAAAGCCCAGGAAGGAGCTGGTGGATCCGGCAAGAAACGTCCCGGCCGAGGAGGACCCCGCGGCAAGGCCAAGCAGCGGTAAGGAGACAGACCTCCTCGCGGCCGCGACAAAGATGAAGATGACGACGACGATGAAGATATGGATGATGAGGAGACTGATGAGCAGGAGTTCCAGAAAGCTACAGAGGTCCTATGCGTTGACGGTGGTGCTTCTCTGCATGCCTCGCACCGCCAGCTCAAGCAGTGGATGTGGGAAGTTAATGCAGCAGAACCGCCCGTCGAGTCATGCAAGCCTCTGAAATGGTCCAGCACGCCTATCATCTTTGATATTGAGGACCACCCGGATCGCATAACTGCGGTCGGGTGCTTGCCGATGTTGGTTTCACCAACAATTCGCAACCTCAAAGTCACTAAGATGCTAGTTGACGGCGGGGCCGGCTTGAATCTGATCTCCTCCACGGTGCTCCAGAAGCTCCAGATCCCTGACAGCGAGCTCGAAGAGACCGGCACATTTCAAGGAATCAACCCGGGAAGGAGCAAGCCAAAGGGAAAGATCACATTGCCGGTAACATTTGGCAGTGAGCTGAACTTCAGGACTGAGAGGGTCACGTTTGACGTAGCCGATTTTCCATTACCTTACAATGGAATCCTTGGCCGTCCGGCACTCGCCAAGTTCATGGCAGCCTCTCACTATGCGTACAACGTACTGAAAATGCCAGGCCCAATAAGTGTCATCTCTGTCCCTGGCGACAAGAAGGATGCTCTTATTTGTGCCGACAAGATCTACCGGGAAGCAGCAGCCGCAGCAGAACGAAGGACACTTGCCGCTGAAGCTCCCGGGGGGAAGAAGAAGACCAAGTCCGGCAAGAGCTCTGATGCCCACTCCAGAAAGTGCACCTCTTCGGAGTGCTGCGCTACCGTCTAGAGCGCGCCATCGAGCTCCACCGGCAAGTGCAAGAAGGCGATGGCAGCTCCACCTGCGACCAAGAAGGTGTCCACCAAGGAGGATGGCACTGGTGGTACCTTCACCATCAGCGCCACTCTTGACCCCAAATAGGAAAGCGCGCTCGTTGCTTTCCTGCGGGCGAATGTCGACGTGTTTGCGTGGCAACCGTCTGATATCCCCGGTGTTCCCAGGAAAGTGATTGAGCACCACCTTGCCGTCTGTCCTCATGCGCGGCCCGTCAAGCAGAGAGTCAGGAAGCAGGCAGTAGAGCGCCAAGAATTCATCGCAGAAGAAATCAAGAAGTTGGAAGCAGCAGGCCTTGTCAGAGGAGTACTCCATCCCACGTGGTTGGCCAATCCTGTTGTTGTGCGCAAGGCTAACGGGAAATGGAGACTTTGTATTGACTTCACTGATGTTAATAAAGCTTGTCCCAAAGACCCATTTCCCTTGCCGCGCATTGACCAGATTGTTGACTCCACAGCTGGATGTGATTTGCTTTCATTTCTTGATGCATACTCAGGATATCATCAGATCTTCATGGCCGAAGAAGATGAAGAGAAAACCGCATTTATCACCCCGTGTGGCACATACTGCTTCGTACGGATGCCTTTCGGTTTGAAGAATGCTGGTTCAACATTCGCAAGGGTAGTTCACCATGCTTTTGAGCCACAAATACACAGAAATATGGAAGCTTACATGGATGACATGGTGGTCAAGAGCAAGGACAAAGCGACCTTGATTCAAGATTTAGATGAGACATTTGCAAACCTGTGCAAGATCAACCTCAAGCTTAACCCCGAGAAGTGCGTGTTTGGAGTCCCTTCCGGCAAGCTTCTCGGGTTCTTCGTGTCTCAGCGGGGAATTGAAGCCAATCCCGACAAGATCAAAGCCATCGAGCAGATCGAAGCACCAAAGCACGTCAAGGATGTACGAAGGCTTGCCGGCTGCGTGGCTGCTCTCAGCAGGTTTATCTCTAGATCTGCTGAGCGCGCCCTGCCATTTTTCAAAATTTTGAAAAAGGCAGGTCCAATGAAATGGACTTCGGAAGCGGAGGCTGCGCTGCAGGATTTGAAGAGATACCTGTCCTCCACTCCAACGCTTGTCGCACCTAAGCCGCAAGAGAAGTTGCTGCTGTATATAGCGGCAACCAATCAAGTGGTTAGTGCTATGTTAGTGGCGGAGAGGGAGGCGGATGATGAGCCAGCAACCACGGCAGATCCATCCAGCGACAAGCAAGAGGCTTCGCCGACAAGCTCTGGTCCCGACAAACGTGGGTTTGCGCAGGAACAAGATGAGATGCCAAGGAGAATGGTGCAGCGCCCAGTCTACTTTGTCAGTTCTCTTCTGCAGGGAGCTAGATCAAGGTACTCTGGTGTGCAGAAGTTGCTTTTCGGCCTCCTCATGGCCTCGAGAAAGCTGCGCCATTACTTCCAAGCACATGAGATCACAGTCGTCACTCGCTTTCCGCTGAAGAGGATACTGCAAAATCCAGAAGCAACAGGCAGGATTGTCGAGTGGGCGCTGGAATTGTCAAGCTTTGGCCTCAAGTTTGAGAGCACCTCAACTATCCAAAGCAGAGCATTGGCAGAGTTCATAGCAGAGTGGACGCCAACCCCAGTTGAAGAAATTCCAGAAACGAGCATCCCCGTCAAAGAAGCAAACAAAGAGTGGCTGATGTACTTTGATGGTGCCTTCTCGCTGCAAGGCGCCGGTGCAGGCGTGCTGCTTGTCGCACCCACCGGAGAGCACCTCAAGTACATAGTCCAGATGCACTTTCCCAAGGAGCAAGCAACCAACAATACTGCAGAATATGAAGGATTGCTTGCCGGTCTCAGAATCGCAGCAGACCTTGGGATTAAGAAGCTCATTGTCAGGGGTGACTCACAGCTTATCATCCGACAAGTGAACAAGAACTACCAGAGTCCGTTGATGGAAGCGTATGTCGATGAAGTGAGGAAGCTAGAGGAGCACTTTGACGGCCTACAAATGGAGCATATCCCAAGAGCTCAGAATGATGTTGCTGATGGCCTGTCAAAGTGCGCCGCACTAAAGTTACCTGTGGAACCAGGGATCTTTGTGCTTAAGTTGACTCAACCATCCGTAACACCATCAACTGGACAAAGCAAAAAGAGGAAGTTGGTTTCTGGTGACTACTTTCCGGCAGAGCTCCCCGAAGCCGCCGCCAAGAAAGTTCCCAAGATCAACACCACAGATGCTGAGGGGCAGTCTGCTCCGGCAAGCCTTATGGTGTGTTCCGTTGAAGCAGACGCTCCCGACAAGTTTTGCTCCGGCAAGCTTGTCGGGGAACATCAAGCTCCGGAAGGGCCGCAAGTCCTTGCCGTAGAAGCAGATGTTCCCGCAGCAGCAGATGTGCCTTTAGTCCTTGTTGTCGAGCCACAAGCTCCAGCATGGGCACAGCACATTGTCCATTTCCTTCAGACGGGAGAACTTTCCGAAGAGCAAGAAGAAGCGGAAAAAGTAGCCCGGCAGTCAAGTATGTACCAGTTTGTCGATGGCATACTGTACAGAAGAAGACTCAACGGTGTGAAATTGAAGTGTATTCGCCGGGAAGATGGACAAAAGCTGTTGGCAGAGATACATGGAGGCATATGTGGCCACCACATAGGCGCAAGAGCATTTGCCGGTAAAGCTTTCCGGCAAGGTTTCTTTTGGCCAACAGCCCTCGAGGATGCAACTGCACAAGTAACCAAGTGTGAAGCATGCCAGTTCCACTCCAAACAGATACACCAGCCAGCTCAAGCTCTCCAGATGATCCCTTTATCCTGACCATTTTCGGTCTGGGGGCTCGATATCCTCGGCCCCTTCCCCCGAGCTGTCGGGGGCTTTGAGTACTTGTACGTCGCAATCGACAAGTTCACAAAGTGGCCGGAAGTGCAGCCAGTGAGGAAGGTGACAGCACAGTCAGCAGTCAAGTTCTTCAGGTCAATTGTTTGCCATTTCGGGATTCCTAACAGGATCATCACCGACAAAGGCACGCAATTCATGAGCCGCACCTTCATGCAGTACATCCAAGACCTTGGCGCCAAGGTCTGCTTCGCTTCTGTTGCTCATCCGAGAGGCAACGGTCAAGCAGAGAGGGCAAATGCTGAAGTGTTGCGCGGGCTCAAGACCAGAACTTTCGACAGGCTGCACAAGTGCGGAAGGAACTGGATCGAGGAGCTGCCGGTGGTTCTTTGGTCGATCAGAACGACACCAAATCGAGCCACTGGACAGACACCTTTCGCTCTAATCTATGGAGCAGAGGCAGTTCTCCCCACGGAACTCGTATACGGATCACCTCGAGTGCTCGCTTATGATGAGCTTGAGCAAGAACAGCTGCAGCAAGACGATGCGCTGCTCCTTGAGGAAGATCGTCTTCAGGCTGCTGTACGAGCTGCTCGATACCAGCAAGCTTTGCGCCGCTATCATATCCGCAAAGTTAAAGCCAGAAGCTTCGAGGAAGGCGACCTTGTTCTTCGGCGCGTTCAGTCCGCCAAGAATTCTAACAAGTTGACGCCGAAGTGGGAAGGCCCTTATCGGGTGAGACAAGTCACAAGGCCTGGCGCTGTCCGCCTTGAGACCGAAGATGGCATTCCAGTGAGCAGCTCCTGGAACATAGAACATCTTCGTAAGTTTTTCCCATAAGGCGCGGTTGCCGGAACCCGTTCCGGCAACCACCTTTTGTACAAGTCTTGCCACTGTTGCATGTAATTCTTTGTACAAAGCCAGGCGCAGATCCCGTGCATAAGTAAAAACCCATGTGCTCCGCACAGCTTGTCCGTTTCATGCGATTAGTTCCTTTCTTGCATGTGATTATCTGACACTTTGTGCAGCACTTACATCCGGTAAGCAGTAACGAGCCGAAGAGCTCCATATTATTATTCTCTCTTCTTTCTTTTTCTTTTAAAGGAAAAGAAGGTTCTCCCGCACACAAGTTTGCCGGGGGGGAGGAGAAGATTGTGGTATGGGCCAGGCGTCGTTCAAGCAAGGACCTACCTTACCGGGAAGCAAATGACAGAAAAGCTAAGTTGCCAAAGTTTGAGCAATCACTTTTTTAAATTTTTGAGTTATCTTCCTCGAACGACCCTGCTTTGTATGGAAAACCTGTGCGCGGAGGAACCAACTCATGGCTAGTTGTGCCCTTACTTTGTTTCGAGTCCGCTCAACAGCTTAAGTGTGCTGCATCTAGTCACGACAAGGTTTCTTGTCGGAAGCAGCGCCGCCAGCAGGCTGCTGAAGTTCCGCACTCAGCGCTCGCGGCTCGGGCGCCTGCGCCGAAAAGTCCCCTAGAAGCGTAGGGTGAAAACATACAAAGGGAGGAATCTAGTAGAGGAAATAACATTGCAATTGATAACAGAAATAAAGTTATATTACAAAGATAACTTGTCGCAGCTCTAACAGACTGTTTTCATAACATGATTAGCAGCGACAAGGGAAAAGAAGAAATGGGCGGCCTAATCTACGCGCCCGCCCTCGACTCGCTTGATCTCGCTCACCTTGTCCACAATGGGTGCGACAAGGGCCTTGAGTGCGTCCAGATCGGCGTCAGGCGGCAAGGATCGGAGGACGTTGGTGAAGCTGATGCCTGGGTTGCGGAAGGCCACCTTCATCAGCACCTTCTGGAGCACCCCAGCGCAGATTTTGCGCGACTCGTCGGCCAGCTGCTTCGGGATCCTCTCCCGGAGCCCCTGGAGTGCTGTCGCCACACCCTTGAAGAATAGACTGAGCTTGGCGCTGGGTTGAAGGCTCTCGTCGGAAGGATACCCAAAGTCCTCCATTCCCAGCTGCGCCAGCTCCTCGTTGATGACGGCGGCGGTGTTCACCAGACCCTCGGTCCAGTGCTCCACTGTGTCTCTAAAGGAGTTCTGGGTGATTGCAATGCTCTCCAGCAGCGCCGCATCAGCCTTGACCTTCTCCGCCAAGGTCTTCTCCCGCTCCTTGGCGGCCTCCAACGTCTGCGTCAGCGTGGCCAGCTTCAGCTCCAGATCTGCTTTGGAATCCTTGGCGGCGCTGAGCTCCTTTCCCCTCTCAGCGAGAAGGCCTTGCAGTTCACCATGGGCGGCGGCATCCTTCTCGCGCTCGCGCTTGAGAGCGGCAATCTTCTCGCCGCTCTTCCCAATTTCGGCCTCTAGCTGCGCCACCTTTTCCTCTAGTTCCCTCTTGGCGGCCTCTGCAGTCGCCGCGGCATCCTTTGCCTCCTTGAGCGCCCCGCCAAGTGCTCGCTCGCGCTCGGCAAGCTCTTCCTCATAGCTGTCGAGGTGGGCCTTCCGCTGCACTAGCTCGCCTTCCCGCGCGGACTGCTTCTCGGCAGCAAGCCTTTGTTCCTCCTCAGCCTGGGCCTTCTCGAGAAGAAAGGCCGTGCGCTCCTCGTCTACTCGCTCCCGCTCCTGCGCCAGGGACCGGAGAGCTTCTTGATTTTGGTTCTGGAGCTCTTCCGCACGCTTCTCCATGTCAACTCCTGCCTTCGCGACAAGCGCTTCCCGGGAAGCCAACTTGGCTTGCCGGGTGCGGTAGAGTGACAGCAGCTTCCGCAGTAGCTGCTCCTCCTCAGGCTCGCCACTACTGCTGCCAGGCGCGTCAACCAATGACAGCCCAGCAGAGGCGAGCACCTCCCCGTCAAAAGTCTCCCCCTCGACTGGCGCCCTGGAGCTCGACGCCCAGGGTAGCTTGATGAAGATGTTGTCGCCAGCCTGCAAGTAGGCGCCGGGCTGGGGCTCCTCGGAGCCCGGCTCCACGGAAGCGGCAGAGGGTTCGGCGGTCGGTGCAGCGCCCGGCGCTCCTGCGGCCTCAGGGTCGTCAGTGCGATCGCCCGATCCCTCGCCGGCTTCCGTAGCAGCAGCCCCGGCGGCCTCCTCGCCGGCGGTCACGTCAGCACCGGCACTTTCCTCGCCGGGGCCCTCAGTCTCCATTGGCTCAGCCGAAGATGGGTCTGAAGAACGAAGAGGGGAGGAAAATCAATCAAGAATCCAAGAAAGGAAAAACGAAAGAAGCAGAACCCAAGGGAAAGTTTCTGGGCAAATGGATTACCTGCGCCAAGATCTTCAGTTGCGGCCGCGGTTGCCGCAGGATCAGCAGTGTCGTCCCTTGCCGGAGAGTCCTCCCTTGCCGGAGAGCGCTCCCTTGCCGGGGACTCCTCCCTTGGCGGCGCAGTCGAAGTAGGTGGCACTTCGGGACCGGCCTCAGGGCGCTCTTGATGAGGCTGCTCTGCTCCTGCACAAGTCAATAAGCAAGATATCAACAAAGGAAAAAGCACTCAAGCGTGCCCGACAGCAGAAGGCTAAATTATGAACTTACGCTGGGGGCTGCGCTGGGGGCTGCTCCGAGGGGTGATTGCCGGGTCCGTCAAGGTGGTCTCGGACCCACCTCCCGCCGACGCAACGGGGTCATCCTCGATGACGATCACCGCGGCCTTAGCCCTCTTCGCCGCTCTCTGGGCCAGTGTTCTGAAAAGAAAAAAGTCCAGATTGGAGCAAGTCAGATACAAGATATAAACAGCAAGATTGAAAGATTATAAGGGCGCCAAAGAAACTCACTCTTCTTCCTCCTCATCGGAGCTGAGCGCGGAAAGATCGAAGTCCGGCCCTCCTCCGGTGCGGCGAGGTGGAGGAGTAGGATCCCTTGCCCGCTTGGCGGGGGCGGCGGCGGTGGCCCGGGAAGGTCCCGCTCCAGTTGCCGCTGTTGCGTGAGGCGCTCCTGCAGCAACATTACTTGCCGCGGTAGAGCGCGTCGCGCGGCTCGGTGGCTGTGGAGCCGGCTGCCGCCCTGCTGCGTCCCCGGCCCTGCGAAGGCGCCTCCTTGGTGGGGCCGGGGGCTCCGCCTGCGGCAAACTCTCTGAAGGTTTAGCCTCCTCCTCACCGGCCTCGCTCGACTCGGCTTCAGAACCGGCGGGCTCCTCCTCGCCCATGAACTCCGCACGTTCGGCAAGGTTTGCCGCCTCTGCAACCTCCGCCTCCTCCACAGTGAACCCAAACACACCCGCAGCAGCTGCGGCCGCAGCCTCTTCCGCCCTGGTAGCGATAAGCTGCAGCTCCTCGTCGGTGGTGTCACGAGTGAGGCTCTTCTGCTCATCAGCACGGACCGGCAACTCCTCCAAGGTGTCAAAGAACGCTCGCACAACGTCGTCCGCAGGCTCTTGCCAAGTGGGGACGATGTCGTGTGAATCGCACAACGGCATCATGGCGCGGATCCGGTCAAGTGAAGAGTTATTGCACAAAGGAACTACGCCCCTCGGCAGTGTGAATGGGTGCTGGGGGTCGCGTTTGAATAACTCCAAGAGCATTGCATCCAACTCCAAGACAGTGAAGTTATAGTTCAGGCCCGGCCGCAGCCTCATGATGTCCGCCGAATTCTTGAATTCCCAGGCGGGCCTCCTCCTCTCCTGCAGGGGGGCAATGCGGCGGCGAAGGAAATCTGCCCCGACAGCACCTACGGTGAGCCCGGCAAGCCTGAGGCGAAGAATCCTAGTGATGGCGATCTTCAGCCTCTCGTCTTTCGGGGCCATGTTGCTCCAGTCATTGCCGCGCACTATTGGAGTTTGGCGCACGGCGGTGAAGGGCTGCGGATCCTCCTCGACGATCCAACACCACTCCGCTCTCCACTCCTCCCACTTGCTGCGAAGCTCACCCTCCAAGTACGCCTCTTTCTTGCCGACTCTCGAGACCCAGGCAATCCCTCCGGCAAGTGGCTCTCCTCTCTCTACCCGAGGTATGAAGAAGTGGCGGAAAAGGGCTACACTAGGGTGGAATCCGACAAAGTTTTTGCACAAATGTGCGAAAACTGCCATGGTCAAGACAGCGTTGGGGGTGAAGTCAAGGAGGCGGAACCATACGTGTTCATAATGTCACAAAAGAATTCCGAGAAGGGCGGGCAGAGCCCGCAGTAGAAGAATAGCGGGAAGAACGGGTACCCATTTGGAGCCGACTCCGAGGCAGCGGCCGGGAGTACCCTCGTGCGCGGATGCGCACGCGTCTCCGTCGCCCAAAAGAGGTAGAAGTACTCCCTCAGCTCCTGCGCTCCGAGATGAGGGGTGAAGATCGCCCGCTCCTTCCGCAGCGCCGCGAGCCGCTGCGCCTCGGCCGACTTCACGCCCTTTCCCTTGTCGCCTTTCGGGGCCATGGCGGAGGTGGTGGAGAAGGTCGACGGCGTGGTGATGCTGGTGGCAATGGGGGGGGGGGGCGGAGCGCTGCTCTCTCGGCTTCGAGAAGAAGAGGGGAGCAGCGGAGTTTGTGAAGAAGGAGTAGCAGCAAGCAGCGAGGGGGAACGAACTGCCCCTGTTTCCTCTGCTTATAAAGAGGGACGGGGCGGAAGTTTCGGCCTTCCGCTTAAACAACCACCCACGATCTCTCCCACGATGCCGCAATCAACGCGTGCCGTTATGGGAGAGTGCGGTGGATACGGAACAGGATTTGGCGTGGCCCAGCCCGCGTGTGCCCGTGCCCTGTCTTGGGCCTGGCCCAACAGCGCTCGGCACCGTGTCTGGCCCAGGCCCGGGGGCTCCTGTCGGTGTACTAGATTAGGGGTACCCTAGTACCCCGAACTTGTGCACGGGCAGTTGCAGCACCCCGCGGCAAAGGCTTGCCGGGTGATCGCCAAGATCCCCCCAAGGTTCCCTTGGAGCCATCCAAGAACAAAGTATTTAGGCTAAGGAGACAAGACCCCGGCAAGAGAAGCTTGCCGGGAAAGCCAACCAAGACGCTCCAATGAACTTGCCGCGACGCGCCACGCGCTCCGGCAAGGCAACAAGGCCCCGGCAAGAGGAGCTTGCCGGGAAGACAAACCAAGGTACCTCGAAGCCCGGCGAGCGACAAGCTTCCGGACCCGACAAGATAACAACAGCGGCAAGGCGCTTGCCGCGGCAGGCGGCCACTCTGCGTCCACGCTCCAGCGCATCCACCAACGTGTCGCTATGGGGGCCTCTCCGGACGTGCGTGGCGGGAGGCTGTGCAGCTAGCGGTGCGCAGTGGCATGCGAAGCTGACAAGATCGCCATCGTGGCGAACGGTGGCGCCCCTAACAGTCCTTTTCTGCACTGTTCGGGCGACTCAGACGGGCATTTAATGCCCTTGTCCCCTGCCGTCAGGGTTAGGTAGGGTGCACTATACAAGCAACTGTATCAACTACCTCGCTTTTTATGTTTTTACCCTCCTCTGCGTTGCCACCTGTCGGTGACCCCATTAGCGTATAAAAGGAGGCCCATGCGCAACGTAGGGGGGGTTCGGCTCATAGGTTCGAAGCCTCAGACAGCTTGCTTCGATCCATCCGTAACCCAGAGAACATTGCACTCTCGCTTAGGAGAGCAAAAACACCAGATAATACGACAAGACAAGCAGCAGTACGAGTGTTATCTCTCCGGAGAGCTCCGAAGCTGGGTAAACTGCTCGTGTGCCTCGCCTCGATCTGCTCTTCGTGCGATCTCCGCCCCCCTCCGAACCGAAAGGGGCCCGGTCAGCCGGCCCCATAGGTGTTCGAGGATCAGTTTCCCCGACATGATGATTTGGCTACGAGCGTGGATAGAATTTCTCTTGATGTTGATTCTTTGAAACTTAGATCTCTTCCACCTAAGCATGATATCAATGAGTCTCTCAAAGCCATGAGAATTTTCATTGATGAGTGCAAAGAAAGAACCGCTAGATGCATGCTAAGAAATATTGGTTTATAAAAGCGTGTTCTTCTAGTTTCCGTGAAAATAATGATGAAGATCTTAAAGTGGTTGATGTGACTCCTATTGAATCTTTGTTTTCCAATGTTAATCTTGATAAAGATGGGACTGGAGATGAGTCAACTTTAGTTAGAAGGCGTCCCAATGATTTGGAGGTTTTAGATCTTGATGCAAAAATTGATAAAAGTAAGATTGGAGAGGTCAAACATTAAGTAGCAATGAACCCACTCTTTTGGATTTCAAGGAATTTTATTATCATAATTGTTCTTTAATAGATTGTATTTCCTTCTTGCAATCCATGTTGAATTCTCCTCATCCTTATAATCAAAACAAAGTTGTTACTAAACATATCGTTGATGTTATGATGCAATCTTTTGAAGAAAAGCTTGAATTGGAAGTTTCTATCCCTAGAAAACTTTATGATGAGTGGGAACCTACTATTAAAATTAAAATTAAAGATTATGAATGCTATGCTTTGTGTGATTTCGGTGCTAGTTGATACGTCTCCGTCGTATCTACTTTTCCAAACACTCCTGCCATTGTTTTGGACTCTAACTTGCATGATTTGAATGGAACTAACCCAGACTGACGCTGTTTTCAGCAGAATTGCCATGGTGTTATTTTTGTGTAGAAACAAAAGTTCTCGGAATGACCTGAAAATCAACGAAGCATTATTTTGGAATATATAATGAATATTGGAAGGAAGATCCACGTCAGGGGGTGCCCCACCTGTCCATGAGGGTGGGGCGCGCCCCCTGCCTCGTGGGGCCCCTGACACTCCACCGACCTCAACCTAGACTCCATATATTCACTTTCGGGGAGAAAAAAATAGGGGGAAGGATTCATCGCGTTTTACGATACAGAGCCGCCACCAAGCCCTAAACTCTCTCGGGAGGATTGATCTGGAGTCCGTTCGGGGCTCCGGACAGGGGAATCCGTCGCCATCATCATCATCAACCATCCTCCATCACCAATTTCATGATGCTCACCGTTGTGCGTGAGTAATTCCATCGTAGGCTTGTTGGACGGTGATGGGTTGGATGAGATTTATCATGTAATCGAATTAGTTTTGTTAGGGTTTGATCCCTAGTATCCACTATGTTCTGAGATTGATGTTGCTATGACTTTGCTATGCTTAATGCTTGTCACTAGGGCCTGAGTGCCATGATTTCAGATCTGAGCCTATTATGTTTTCATCAATATATGAGAGATCTTGATCCTATCTTGCAAGTATATAGTCACCTATTATGTGTTATGATCCGTTAACCCCGAAGTGACAATAATCGGGATACTTACCGGTGACGGCCGTAGTTTGAGGAGTTCATGTATTCACTATGTGTTAATGCTTTGTTCTAGTACTCTATTAAAAGGAGGCCTTAATATCCCTTAGTTTCTGCTAGGACCCCACTGCCACGGGAGCATAGGACAAAAGATGTCATGCAAGTTCTTTTCCATAAGCACGTATGACTATATTCGGAATACATGCCTATGGTACATTGATGAACTGGAGCTAGTTCTGTGTCACCCTAGGTTATGACTGTTGCATGATGAACCGCATCCAGCATAATTCTACATCACCGATCCATTGCCTACGAGCTTTCCATATATTGTTCTTCGCTTATTTACTTTTCCGTTGCCATTGTTATCACCACTACAGAATACCAAAAACATTACTTTTGGTACCGTTATTTTTGCTATCGTTACCACTACTATTATATTACTTTGCTACTAAACACTTTGCTGCAGATATTAAGTTTCCAGGTGTGGTTGAATTGACAACTCAGGTGTTAATACTTGAGAATATTCTTTGGCTCCCCTTGTGTCGAATCAATAAATTTGGGTTGAATACTCTACCCTCGAAAACTGTTGTGATCCCCTATACTTGTGGGTTATCAAGACTATTTTCTGGTGCTGTTGTCGGGGAGCATAGCTCTATTCTTTGAGTCACTTGGGATTTATATATGCTTGTCATTATGAAGAACTTGAAACACGCTAAAACAAAAATGTATCCCTCAACTACGAGGGGAGGTAAGGAACTGCCATCTAGCTCTGCACTTGATTCACCTTCTGTTTTGAGTAAGCTTGCGACACCTATACCTGCTTCTGCTATTAACTCTGATATGTCACATATTATTGATGATGCCACTTCTGCTATGCATGATACTTATGATGAAACTACTTCTATGCTTGATACTACTGTGCCACTTGGTGAATTTCTTGATGAACAACTTGCTAGGGCTAGAGAGAATGAAATTATTGAAACTGATAATATTGATGAAAGTGATGATGAAGACTCTCCCCCTAGATATGAATTACCTGTTGTGCCTGAGGGCTATGTTATGGATGAAGAAACCTCTAGAGATTTTCTTACTTGCAATGATAGGAGTGATCTTAAGAAATTATTAGCTAAGCTAAAACAAAAAACTATGAATGCTAGAATGAATATGATCCTGCTTATGCTACTTCACCTATCTTTGTTACTGATAAGGATTATGAATTCTCTGTCGACCCTGAGATAATTACTTTAGTTGAATCTGATACTTTCTATGGTTATGAATATGAAACTGTTGTGGCACATCTTACTAAATTAAATGATATAGCTAGCCTGTTCACTAATGATGAGAAAACTCGCTATTATTATATCCTTAAGATATTTCCGTTCTCATTAAAGGGTGATACTAAGATATGGTTTAATTCTCTTGATCCTGGTTGTGTGCGTAGTCCCCAGGATATGATTTATTACTTCTCTGCTAAATATTTCCCAGCTCATAAAAAACAAGTTGCTTTAAGGGAAATATATAATTTTGTGCAAATTGAAGAAGAGAGTCTCCCACAAGCTTGGGGGAGGCTTCTCCAATTACTTAATGCTTTTCCTGATCATCCTCTTAAGAAAAATGAAATACTTGATATCTTTTATAATGGACTAACTGATGCTTCTAGAGACCACCTGGATAGTTGTGCTGGTTGTGTTTTCAGGGAAAGAACACCAGATGAAGCTGAAATTTTATTGAATAATATATTGACTAATGAAAATAATTGGACACTTCCTGATCCAATTCCTGAACCAACTCCTAAGCCAACTCCGAAGAAAAGGGGTATTCTATTTCTCAGTCCTGAAGATATGCAAGAGGGAAGAAATCTATGAAGGAAAAAAGGTATAAAAGCTGAAGATGTTAAGAATTTACCTCCTATTGAAGAAATACATGGTCTTAATTTACCGCCTGTTGAAGAAATACATGGTCTTGATAACCCGACACAGGTAGTAAAGGTAAATTCTCTCTATAGATATGATAAAGTTGAAATCCCATTTACTAAGTTTGCTAGCCCATGCTTGGATGAGTTTGATGACTTTATGGTTAAGCAAGAAAACTTCAATGCTTATTTTGGTATAGAATTAAAACGCAATGTTGATATGCTTGAACACTTGGGTGATTATATGGCTAATGTTAAAGGTGAACTTAAACTTATTAGCAAACATGCTTCTATGGTTACCACTCAAGTAGAACAAGTACTTAAAGCCCAGAATGATTTACTCAATGAATTGAATAGTAAGAAGAATGATAATGTTGTTAAAGTTATGACTAGAGGTGGTAAAATGACTCAGGAACCTTTGTATCCTGAGGGCCATCCTAAGAGAATTGAGCAAGATTCTCGGAGAAATATTATTGATGCACCTAGTCCTTCTAAAAGGAAGAAAAAGAAAAATGATAGGACTTTGCATGCTTCTAGTGAACCTGTTATTGACACACCTGAGAATCCTAATGATATTTCTATTTTTGATGCTGAAACACAGTCTGGTAATGAACATGAACCTAGTAATAATGTTAATGATGATGTTCATGTTGATGCTCAACCTAGCAATGATAATGATGTAGAGATTGAACCTGCTGTTGATCTTGATAACCCACAATCAAAGAATCAACGTTATGATAAGAGAGACTTTGTTGCTAGGAAGCACGGTAAGGAAAGAGAACCATGGGTTCATAACCCCATGCCTTTTCCTCCTAAACCATCCAAGAAAAAGGATGATGAGGATTTTGAGCGCTTTGCTGAAATGATTAGACCTATCTTCTTGCGTATGCGTTTGACTGATATGCTCAAAATAAATCCTTATGCTAAATATATGAAGGAAATTGTTACTAATAAAAGAAAGATACCGGAAGCTGAAATTTCCACCATGCTTGCTAATTATACTTTTAAAGGTGGAATACCTAAGAAACTAGGAGATCCCGGAGTACCAACTATACCATGCTCCATTAAAAGAAATTATGTTAAAACTGCTTTATGTGATATTGGAGCCGGTGTTAGTGTTATGCCTCTCTCTTTATACTATAGACTTGATTTGAATAAGTTGACACCTACCGAAATATCTTTACAAATGGCTGATAAATCAATTGCTATACTTGTCGGTATTTGTGAGGATGTGCCTGTGGTGGTTGCAAACATTACTATTTTAATGGACTTTGTTATTCTTGATATTCCCGAGGATGATAGTATGTCTATTATTCTTGGAAGACCCTTTTTGAATACTGCAGGGGCTGTTATTGATTGCAGCAAAGGCAATGTCGCTTTTCATGTTAATGGCAATGAGCATATGGTACACTTTCCGAGGAAACAACCTCAAGTCATAGTATAAACTCTATTGGAAAAATTCCATCGATTATTTTCGGAGGTTTTGAATTTCCTCTTCCTACTTTGAAGAAGAAATATTATATTCTTACTGTTGGGGATGTGCATATCCCCATTGAGGTAACCTAGTGTTATTCGAAAATTCTCCGGTTCCATGTTATTCGGAATGAGTTTGTTAACAAGACCTGATTAACCTTGTTAGTGGATTCCTTTTGATGAGCATGAGATGGATGAATTTAGAAAACACAAATCTCTATACCCTCTTTTTACTTTCTGTTATTTATATTAAATAAAGAAAAAATAGTAATTTATGTCTGTTTTCTGAATTATCAATGCAATAAAAAATACCCCGAAAATAAAAGTTCTCCAAATGCCGTGAAAATTAAATATGATTTTTTTCTAGAATGTTTGAGAATATCTGGCACTGAGAACACGGCAGGGGGAGCAAGCGCCTGGCCACGAGGGTGGAGGGCGCGCCCCCTGCCTCGTGGGCCCACGGTAGCCCCCCTCCACTTATTCCAGCTACCACACACTCCTTCTTCCACCCACAAACACCACTAACCAGCTCAAACCCGAGTTCAAGCTCATTTTGCTGCCATTTTCGATCTCCTTGCTCAAAGCTCCATTCAAAAAACTGCTTTGGGGGATTGTTCCTTGGTATGTGACTCCTCCAATGGTCCAATTAGTTTTTGTTCTAGTGCTTTATTCATTGCATATTTTTGCTGCTTAGGTGACCCTGTTCTTGAGCTTGCATGTCAAATTTATGTGGTCAAAAGTAGTTTTGATGCATGATATTGCCTCTAGGCACTTGTAGGAGTAGTTGCTATCAATATTGTTGATTTTGGTTCACTTTTATTTTGAAGTTACTAAAATTTCAGAAATTTTTCAGAGGAAGAAATATGTTTAGGAAAATGTACCAAGGTGGTCCTTCAAGGAAGCAAGGACCCAGGCTCGCAATGCGCGATGCCGACGAAGAACCACCGAGGGAAGCTCAAGTGCGGGCTTGCGAATGGCCTTCAGAGAACTTTATGGATCGAGCAGGAATCAAGGAAGAATTTAACGCATATGTGCGTAATGCTGATCTTGAGAGCTTCGAGGCAGCCAAATGCCGCCAGTACCACTATCTCACTAATTCCTTTGTGAGGAGGTTTGAATTTTCATCATCAGGCAATTCTCAAACTGTCCTGTTTGATCTCTATGAAAATTCTTACACTATGGATTTAGAGGATTTTAACACTGCTTGCAAGCTTCCACAATGGGGTAGTCCTAATGAACCTCGCAAATCTAAATTTAGAGATTTTCTTTCTAGTATAACTGTGGGGGAATCTAGAGACATAACACAAGCTACCATAGGGAGCATTCATTTTCCTGCTATACATTATTTTCCTCTCTTCATAGGTAGGTGCATAAATGGTAAGGATGAAGCATGTCACATGTGTGTCCCTGACCTCAGTATTCTCAGGAGTGTTGTATTAGAAGATAGACATTATAATTTGGGAGCCATTGTTGCACGTAGGTTGCATAATAATAGATTTAGTGGAGATTTCTTCGGTGGAATTTATGCAACCCGTCTAGCTAATTTTCTTGGTGTACCCATACGTGGGTATGATGTTGAGTTGCCTCCTGTTTATTTGGATTATGAGGCCATGGTTCATCATCGGTTTGTTGAGAGGAACGATCGGTTCCTCCGGTACCGACTAATTTTTGACAGACGACGCACCTATCACGTCACTCTCCCTACTCCTGCTTTCTTTGAATTTCAGGCAAAAGGGAGATATGTTATAACCAGGGAGGAGGCGGACGAGTATAAGAGGAGGACGGAGATGGCCCGTCTCCAAGCGGTAGCTCATGAGGCAATAGCTGCTGCATCTCAGTACGACCCCAACTATCACTTTGGATATCCGCCAGGCCAGCCGTGGCCATAGACCAACTTAGGACAAAAGCCTAACCATGGGGAAGTACGTATTTCTCACCGACATTACATTCATGTTCACACACTCATTGCTAGTTGTTGGTGCTCATACTTTTTCATTATATCATCCATGCTAGTTTATTTTCCTTTTTATGCTTCCTTCTTGTGTGTTTGATAAACCTTAAGAAAAACCAAAAAAATTAGTTGTAACTTTTAGTTAGTTTACTTTCCATGCTTGTAGTAGTAATTAAAAAAAAGAAAACTCAAAAAGATTTCTTGTTCTTCTTTTGCTTGTTGGGAGCTTTCCCGTGTAAATAGTTTTTTTCTTTGCTTTCCTTTGGGGGTCGATAGGAGAATACCATAATGAAAATGTTAAAGTGGCTCTTATATGCATTATCATTGATCTGATAAAGAGCCCATATTACCTTGTCTTCTCTCTTGAATTGAATGCTTGCAGATTCCAGCTTAGTCCAATGCATGTGCACTATTATTATTATTATCCACACTATTCGATCGTGCAAGTGAAAGGCAATAATGATGTTTATATGATGAACTTATTGAGATGAGAAAAGCTGGTATGAACTCGACCTCTCTTGTTTTTGTAAATATGATTAGTTCATCGTTCCTGATGCAGCCTATTATGAATAAACATGTTTGCAATGCTAATTAGAGATTATAGTTGCTTATGTCATGCTTAATTATCTAGGAGCTTATAATGGTTTACCTTGCGTGCCAACATGCTATTAAAATGGTTGTGATGTGGTATGATAGGGTGGTATCATCTATTGAACGATTCGAGTGGCTTGACTTGGCACATGTTCACACATGTAGTTGAAACAAAATCAACATAGCCTCTACGATATTTATGTTCATGGTGCATTATATCCTACTCATGCTTGCATTCGGTGTTGATTAATTTTAATGCATGTTCATGACGGTTGTCGCTCTCTAGCTAGTCGCTTCCCAGTCTTTTGCTAGCCTTCACCTGTACTAAGCGGGAATACTGCTTGTGCATCCAATTCCATAAATCCCAAAGTTATTCCACATGAGCCCACCATACCTACCTATATACAGTATCTACCTACCGTTCCAAGTAAATTTATATGTGCCAAACTCTAAACCTTCAAAAAAATATCCTGTTTTGTATGCTCGAGTAGTGTAACATCCCAAATTTTCAATTTGGAATGTTATACATAGGTCATACATGCATATCATATTTTATTGCATCTTCGTTCCGCAATCCTTGAAATCCTAAGCAACTCAAGGACCCTGCAAGACAGTTGGGGATTTCCCGGTTTTCATATTTGATTTTTATCAAATAATGAAACGGGGATTTTGATTTTAATAATTTTTCTCTCCGAAAAATATCTCATTTTAAAATAAATGAGAGGAGATAATATGACTTCTCCAAAATAATTGTAATATTGGAGGAAAAATATTAAAATCATTTATTTGATTTTATATGGATTTTATTTGCAATTAGAAAAATTGCACGTTTTTAAAAATTTCATTTTAGGGCCAAGAAAATGTTCATCTTGTTCTAAATATTTTATTTAGATGGTGAAATTTTGTTTTGGCATTTTTAGATTTTTATTTTATTTTCTAGGATTTTTTTCTGTTTGGAGGAATTATTTAAAAAAAACTCCCCGCACCGATTGGGCCGAAACCCAGCCGGGCAGCCGGCCCAATCGCCGCCGCCGCCTTCCGCGTGCGAGCGCCACCGACTCGGACAGAGTCCGAGCCGGACTCCTCCGCCGCGCCTTGCCCCCTCCCCCAAGCCGCCACCCCCCTCCCTCCTATATATATGCGCCACCCCGTCCCCCCCCACCACCACCACACCACCACCGCCGCGTCGCCCGCAGCCGCCCGCGCCGCCCGGGCCGCCACCGAGCCCTGCCGCCCCGCCGCCCAAATCCCGCCTTGCCGGAGGTACCACGCCGGACCCGAGCCACCGGTTTTTTTTTAAAACCGTTCGGTTTTTTTAGAAACCCTAGTTCATTTTCTTTCTTAGATCGGTTCACCGGTTTTTCTTGGTTCTTCTATTTAGCGGACGTTCATCCGTACGTTTGTTTTAATGAACGATTTTCGCCCGTTAGTTACAGATAACGAACGCTCGTTCGTTAGTCTGTTCGTCAGTTTTCTTTCTATCGGATTAATCTGTGATTATTTTCGATCACGATTTCTGATCCGATCTTAGTTTCTGTTTATCTTTTCGCTCGTTAGTCGGAATCAGGCGATTCAAGCGCCTAAATCTTCATCTCGAGACCCTCTTTCTGTTTAACCAACTTGCACAAGTTTTTGCTACTGTAAAATTTGACCTAAGTCCAGATTAGTAAACGGATCTTGTTTCTTTCGCCGTTTGAGTTTTGCTCTGTTCGATTTGATTTTTTTTGCGTACCGGAGTTCTTAAGTTGAACTTTCTGGTCAACCTCTCTTATTTGAGTTTTTCTTGTGCATTTTTTCTTGTTGCTTATGTATGTTATTGTTTGTTTGCGATAGAACACCCGGAGTGCGAAGCGTGTTACTACGAGTCTCTAGGTTTCGCAGATCGTCAGCAAGGCAAGTAACACATTGATCATACTCTTTTCATACCCAGTTTTTATGCATTAGTTCCAATCCTCAAACATTGCATGATTAGGATGTCATTAACTTGTGGGCTGGGAAGTAGTTGCTGAGGTAGAACCTATTGCCCTATTACTATCAAACCCTTGGGAGTTACTTCTACGCGTTGTTTATATTGCTATGCTATAATATGCTCGTAGACGTGGTTTGGGTTTGAGTGAAATCCATGACAGATATGAGATTGTTAATTAATGGTTCAACATAAGGTGGCTACTTCAATTAACATCTGGGTGGATTGAGGCACCTAGGGAACCCAGTGTTGTCTTCTTTTTGGAAATCCTGGGGTACCCGTGTGATCTTCCTATGGACCGCCACCCAGGCTCAAAGGGAACTAAGATGATTCATGCTAGAAACTTCCGTGTGCAGCCACAAGCTATTATGGGCTCTAGCATAGTTGAATAAGTTACGTGAAGCTCTTGAAGAGGTAGATCAGCAGGTAGTGGGTTTTGTATGTTTGCTATGGTCTACCCGGAGTAAAGAGTTAATGTTTCTGATAGACTGTGTCTCGGTCATCCATTTCTCAAACGCCATGTAGTGCGAGAAATCCACCGGAGGCGATCGGGTCTTGTGGGGAAAAGTGCGCAAACCTCTGCAGAGTGTACAATCTAATCATGGTTAGCCGTGTCCCAGGTTATGGACAAATTTGAGTATCTAGTACTTGGGTTATCACATGTATCTCGTCACTTTTAATTAATATTGTTGGGTTGTTAACTACTTTAATTTGGGATTGAGTTGGGGTTACCTTCTCAATATTGTTCAACCACCATGATAGTTAAATTAAAATATATTCCTTTGTTGTAGGGAAAAATTGGCTTTTCGCAAAAACTGTAACCATAGAGCTTTCCACCAGCCAAATATGCATGTAGTGACACCATTACTCTGTTCTTGCTCTATTGTGTTACTTTGCCAGCATATTCCATGTGCTGACCCATTTTCGGGCTGCAACGTATTATGTTGCAGACTTTTCAGACGAGGAGTAAGGTTCGTTAGGTCGTTGCCGTGCAGCTCAGCTATGTCGTTGGAGTTGATGGACTCACTTTATCTTCCAAGCCTTCCGCTGTTATCGCATTAGATGGCCTTAAGCCATATTATTGTAATAAGTTCTCTCTTGAGACTTTTTGATGTAAGAAGTGTGTGATTGCTACTCTGTTATAAATCCTTCGAGTATTGTGTGTGTCAGCATTACCGATCCAGGGATGACACTGAAGAACAGAGACTTGACCATCTGAGGCCGGGTCGCTACAAGATGGTATCAGAGCACACGCAGAGTGTAGGACACGACCACTAAGATAAACCATAGGTCACTCTTCTCTACTCATTTCTAACTCCTCTCCATTTTCTACTCTTTAGGGTGACGGAGATGAGGAACAAGTTTGCACAACCGGATGAAGACACACGTTTTGGACGTCACTTGAAGGAAGTCACTAAGTACTTGAACATTGGAATATCAAGCTTCACCGGGATGTACAATGCCACCCTACCAGAAGTGGAGCGTTGGATGATTCTAGTACAAGTTCTAGGAAGGACGTTCTCGCCAACCTCTAAACCCATAGAATTTTCCTTCGACGCACCAACCTGGAGTTTAGGAAAGAGTATGGCAGCTCACATCACCATGGGATGCATTGGAGAAGTGTGTCACAGGGATCTCAAGGACACTATCTACCAAATATGTGGGCGCCGAGACGAGCAATGGGAAGTGATCAGCACTAAGAAGGATAGATCCATTGCAGCTTTCATCCAGGAGTTAAACCAGCACATTCGATGTCAGGAGAACCAAATGTGCGCGGACATGATGGACTTGAAGAAGGTGAAGACTAGGATCATCGAGCTGGAGGAAGAACTCAAGTTTACACGTGATGGATATGAGGACGAAATCAAGACACTACTGGAGAAGAATGACGACCTAGTTAAGAAGATCGGAGTATTCATGGGAGACCCACACCAGTAGAAGAAGACGAAGAACCCAAGGAGATTCACCCCGAGGACTACATCATCATCGACGACACCAATTCAGATCCTAGTGAGGATGACTTTGAAGACGAAGCTAGAGCAGACATCATGGAGTCTTCCACCGATCAAAATTTCTAGATGACCACCATATATTATTAGTATTTCCCCATGTAATCAGTAGTAGTTGAGCACTTTTGCGATAGTTCTAGACCGCTTATATGCCCTTGCTTGATTGATTGAGTGAAATGATTGTGTTTGTCTCATGCGCATATGGGTAGTGCTTTCTCATTATTCCCCTTTTCTATTCTGATCTCTTCCATCTAAACCCATCAGATGCCTCCGAGACGTGACACCGGTTTTTCTTTCCCGCCGGAGCTCACTCAGTTGACCCAGCAGCAGAATACCCTGATGCAGTTGTTAGTTCAGAACCAAGGCAACAACAACAACAACAACAACAACAACAACAACAACAACAATCCACCACCACCACCGGTTGACAACCTAGCCCGGTTTCTGAGGTTACAGCCGCCGGTGTTTTCCAGTAGCACCGAGCCCATAGTTGCTGATGATTGGCTATGCCGTATTGGAAGGGAGTTGACCACCGCAGGTTGCACAGATGCTGAGAAGATGCGCTTTGCCGCACACCAGTTGGATGGACCACCAGCCTCATGGTGGGAGAATTACACGGCCACTTTTCCTGTAGCCAATGTCACTTGGGACCAGTTTTAGCAAACTTTCCGCACAGCCCATGTCTCAACTGGAGCTATGCAGATGAAGAAGCGGGAGTTCCGCAACTTACGCCAGGGGAACCGTACTGTGGCTCAGTACGTGGATGAGTTTAGCAAGTTATCTCGCTATGCCCCTGATGATGTGGCCACAGATGCCGTGAAGCAGGAGAAGTTCATGGAAGGGCTAAATGATGAGATGAGCATGCAGTTGATGGTAGCAACCTTCAACAAGTACCAGGAGTTGGTAGATAAGGCTCTTATGATTGAAGGGAAGCAGCAGCAGATTGAGAGCCGTAAGAGGAAGTACGGACAAGGGAAGTATAGCTCAGGAGCTTAGCAGAAGCCTCGCCTAACCCCGAACTCGGGAGGACTTGTTCATAACCATGGAGGTCACAGCCACACTGGAGGAGGATCGCATGATCACAATGGTGCTAAGAATGGAAATGGGAACGGAGCTAACAACAATCAGAACCGCCCCAACCCAGCCACACCCGCCAAAAGAAACCTAAGTCAAGTTACTTGCTTTAAGTGCGGGAAGACAGGGCACTATGCTAATGATTGTCCCAAAGGAAGGAATGGAAATGGAAATGGGAGCGCTGGGAAGAAGCCTAATCCATTTAATAAAGGAAAAGTTAACCACGTTAACGTGGAGGAGGTTGAAGAGCAGCCGGACGCGGTAATAGGTATGTTTTTGGTTAAGTCATTTGCCGCTCTTGTTCTTTTCGATACTGGTGCATTGCATTCATACATATCAAGGGGATTCGTGGAAAAGTTTAAACTACAAACCCAAACCCTTAGGACCCCTCTCCTAGTGAGTTCACCCGGAGCAGAGTACATGGCTAGCCGATGGTGCGACCAGATACCCCTAACCATTGGCACACATGTTTTTCCGTCCGACCTAATTATCTTGGAGTCACAAGGATTGGATGTGATATTAGGTATGGACTGGATGTCAAGGTATGGAGGAAGTGTTGACTGTGCTAGTAAGTCGATTTATCTCACCACCCCGGAGGGAAAAAGGATTAAGTATGTATCTAGGCATATGCCTAGGAGGAGCCAAGTGAATGCCCTCACGGGAGTTGTTCAGGAGGAAGTGCTTGTAGTAAAGGACTACTCAGATGTTTTCCAGAAGAGTTACCAGGCATGCCACCGGATAGAGACATTGAGTTTTTGATAGAGCTATTGCCAGGTACAGGGCCAATATCCAAGAGACCCTATCGGATGCTCGCAAATGATCTGGAGGAAATTAAGAAACAGATCAAGGAGCTATTGGAGAAAGGTTACATTCGAAGAAGCTCGTCACCTTGGGGAGCCCCAATACTTTTGGTTGAGAAGAAGGATAAATCTCTAAGGATGGTTGTTGATTATCGAGCTTTCAACAAGTACCCACTGCTGATGATCAATGATCTGTTTGATCAGCTGCAAGGAGCTAAAGTGTTCTTGAAGATCGGTCTACGATCGGGATATCATCAATTGAAAATTCGAGAGAAGGATATACCAAAGACAGCATTCACCATGCGGTATGGATTATACAAGTATACAGTCATGTCGTTTGGACTGACTAACGCCCCTGCCTATTTTATGAGCATGATGAACAAGGTGTTCATGGAATATTTGGACAAGTTTGTTGTGGTGTTCATTGCTGATATTATGGTATACTCGAAGAATGAAGAGGAGCACAAAGAGCATTTGCGGTTAGTTCTCGAGAAACTCGGGGAACATCAGTTGTATGCTAAGTTTAGCAAATGCGAATTTTGGTTGAAGGAAGTCAGATTCCTTGGACATGTTATATCAGGAGAAGGTATAGCAGTAGAACCCAGCAAGGTTCAGTTAGTCACTGAATGGTTGGCACCCACTTCAGCTAGCGAGATATGTAGTTTCCTTGGACTCGCAGGATACTACCGGAGATTCATTGAGAATTTTTTCAAGATTGCGAAGCCAATGACTGAACTATTGAAGAAGGACACTAAGTTTAAATGGATAGAAGATTGCGAGGCAAGTTTCCAGGAGTTGAAGAAACGTTTGACTACAGCCCCAGTGCTAACACTGCCAGATATACATAAGGATTTCCAAGTGTATTGCGACGCCTCTCGCTTAGGACTTGGATGTGTGCTTATGCAGGACGGAAGAGTTGTTTCGTATGCCTGACAACAACTAAAACCTCATGAGTTGAACTATGCCACGCATGATTTGGAGTTAGCAGCCGTAGTGCATGCATTGAAGACTTGGAGACATTACCTTATTGGAAATCGTTGTGATGTGTACACGGATCATAAGAGTTTGAAGTACATCTTCACACAGAAGGAGCTAAACCTTAGGCAGAGGAGATGGTTTGAGCTTATAAAGGATTACGACATGAAGCTACACTATCATCCAGGAAAGGCCAATGTCTTAGCAAACGCTTTGAGCCGGAAGAGTTATGCCAATGTCCTTGAAAGAAAGGGATTGCCGAAGGAGTTAGCAGAGGATATCATGGAACTTCGATTGGAGATCGTTCCAAGAGGTTTCGTTGCAACAATGGAGGTTCAGTCTACATTATTAGGCAAGATTCGAGAAGCTTAGAAGGATGACAAAGAGATTGCCGAGATAAAGGAGAAGATGAGCAAAGGAAAGGCCAAAGGTTTTCGTGAGGATGAGCACGATACCTTGTGGTTTGAGGATCGAGTTTATGTGCCCAACAACCCAGAGATCAGGAAGTTAATACTTCAGGAGGCTCATGACTCACCATACTCGATACACCCCGGAAACACCAAGATGTATTTGGATTTGAAGGAACGTTTCTGGTGGACTGGTATGAAGAAGGATATCACCGAGTATGTAGCTCTATGTGATGTATGTCAGAGAGTAAAAGCAGAGCATCAGAAGCCAGCAGGACTGTTACAGCCTATGCCGATACCCAAATGGAAGTGGGATAAACTTGGCATGGATTTTATCACCGGATTGCCCAGAACCAAAGCAGGATATGATTCTATATGGGTAGTAGTCGATCGCTTGACCAAAGTGGCTCACTTTATCCCAGTGAAAACCACCTATACAAGTGCGAAGTTGGCCCAGATATATATGTCCAGGATCATATGTCTGCGTGGAGTTCCGAGGACCATCGTATCAGATAGAGGAACACAGTTTACCTCAAAGTTTTGGCATCAGTTACATCAGACTTTGGGAACGAGATTGGAGTTCAGTACAGCATTTCACCCGCAGACGGATGGACAGACTGAGAGAGTCAACCAGATATTGGAGGACATGTTGAGAGCCTGTGCGCTAGATTATGGATCTAGCTGGGATGACAATTTGCCTTACGCAGAGTTCTCGTACAACAATAGCTACCAAGCCAGTTTGAAGATGGCACCGTTTGAAGCCCTGTATGGACGCAGGTGCAGAACGCCGTTGATGTGGGATGAGGTAGGAGACCGGCAGTTGTTTGGACCAGACTTGATCAAGGAGTCTGAGGAGAAGGTTAAACTGATTCGTGATAGATTGAAGATTGCTCAGTCCAGGTAGAAGAGTTACGCAGATTCGAAATGCAAGGAGGTAACATATGAAATTGGAGACAGAGCATATTTGTGAGTATCACCTTTACGAGGAGTGAAACGTTTTGGAGTTAAGGGAAAGTTAGCCCCGAGATTTGTAGGATCGTATTGTGTTTTGGAACGGATGGGAGAAATTGCCTACAAGTTGGAGTTACCTGAGGGATTGTCAGGAGTTCACGATGTGTTTCACGTTTCACAGTTGAAGAAGTGTCATGCTGAGATGGCCGATATGCCGTTAAGAGATACAGTACCCTTGGAGGCGATTCATTTGGACAGTGATTTGACTTATGAGGAGAAGCCAGTTAAGATTCTTGAGTTTGCCAGCCGAGTCACCCGCAGCAAGGTTATCAAGTTTTGTAAAGTTCAGTGGAGCCACCATACCGAGGATGAATCCACCTGGGAACGAGAGGATGATCTCCACAAACACCACCCACACCTATTTTCCTAGCCAACCCGAATCTCGAGGGCGAGATTCATCTTAAGGGGGGTAGGTTTGTAACATCCCAAATTTTCAATTTGGAATGTTATACAAAGGTCATTCATGCATATCATATTTTATTGCATCTTCGTTCCGCAATCCTTGAAATCCTAAGCAACTCAAGGACCCTCGGAGAGAGTTGGGGATTTCCCAGTTTTCATATTTGTTTTTTATCAAATAATGAAACGAGGATTTTGATTTTAATAATTTTTCTCTCTGAAAAATATTTCATTTTAAAATAAATGAGAGGAGATAATATGACTTCTCCAAAATAATTGAAATATTGGAGGAAAAATATTAAAATCATTTATTTGGATTTTATTTGCAATTAGAAAAATTGCACGTTTTTCCAAATTGCATTTTAGGGCCAAGAAAATGTTCATCTTGTTCTAAATATTTTATTTACACGGTGAAATTTTGTTTTGGCATTTTTAGATTTTTATTTATTTTCTAGGATTTTTTTTTCTGTTCGGCGGAATTATTTAAAAAAACTCCCCGTGCCGACTGGGCCGAAACCCAGTCGGGCCGCCGGCCTAATCGCCGCCAACGCCTTCCGTGCGTGAGCGCCGCCGCTGCCGACTCGGACGAGAGTCCGAGCTGAACTCCTCCGCCGTGCCTTGCCCCCTCCCCCAAGCCGCCGCCCACTCCCTCCTATATATACGCGCCACCCTGGGCCCCCCCACCACCACACCACCACCATCGCCGCCCGCGCCGCCTGCCGCCGCCGAGCCCTACCGCCGCCGAGCCCCGCCGCCCCGCGAGCCGCCGCCCAAACCCCGCCTCACCGGAGCCCCTCGCCGGAGGTACCACGCCGGACCCGAGCTGCTGGTTTTTTAAAAAACCATTTGTTTTTTTAGAAACCCTAGTTCGTTTTTTTTCTTAGATCGGTTCGCCGGTTTTCTTGGTTCTTCTATTTAGCAGACGTTCGTCCGTACGTTCGTTTTAATGGACAGTTTTTGCCGGTTAGTCACAGTTAACGAACGCTCATCCGTTAGTCTGTTCGTCAGTTTTCTTTTTATCGGATTAATCTGTGATTATTTTCGATCGCGATTTCTGGTCCGATCTTAGTTTCTGTTTAACTTTTCGCTCGTTAGTCGGAATCAGGCGATTCAAGCGCCTAAATCTTCGTCTCGAGACCCTCTTTCTGTTTAACCAACTTGCACAAGTTTTTGCTACTGTAAAATTTGACCTAAGTCCAGATTAGTAAACGGATCTTGTTTCTTTCACCGTTTGAGTTTCGTTGCTCCGATCGATTTGATTCTTTTTGCATACCGGAGTTCTTAAGTTGAACTTTCTGGTCAACCTCTCTTATTTGAGTTTTACTTGTGCATTTTTTGCTTGTTTCTTATGTATGTTATTGTTTGTTTGCGATAGAACACCCTGAGTGCGAAGCGTGTTACTACGAGTCTCTAGGTTTCGTGGATCGTCAGCAAGGCAAGTAACACATTGATCATACTCTTTTCATACCTAGTTTTTATGCATTAGTTACAATCCTCAAACATTGCATGATTAGGATGTCATTAACTTGTGGGTTGGGAAGTAGTTGCTGAGGTAGAACCTATTGCCCTGTTACTATCAAACCCTTGGGAGTTACTTCTACGCGTTGTTTATATTGCTATGCTATGCTATGCTCGTAGACGTGGTTTGGGTTTGAGTGAAGTCCATGACAGATGTGAGATTGTTAATTAATGGTTCAACTTAAGGTGGCAACTTAAATTAACATCTGGGTGGATTGAGGCACCTGGGGAACCCAGTGTTGTCTGGTTTTTTTTTGAAATCACGGGGTACCCGTGTGATCTTCCTATGGACCGCCACCCGGGCTCAAAGGGAACTAAGATGATTCATGCTAGAAACTTCTGTGTGCAGCCACAAGCTATTATGGGCTCTAGCATAGTTGAGTAAGTTACGTGAAGCTCTTGAAGAGGTAGATCAGCAGGTAGTGGGTTTGGTATGGTCTACCCGGAGTAAAGAGTTAATGTTTCTGAAAGACTGTGTCTCGGTCATCCGTTTCTCAAACACCATGTAGTGCGAGAAATCCAACGGAGGCGATCGGGTCTTGTGGGGAAAAGTGCGCAAACCTCTGCAGAGTGTACAATCTAATCATGGTTAGCCGTGTCCCCGGTTATGGACAAATTTGAGTATCTAGTACTTGGGTTATCATATGTATCTCATCACTTTTAATTAATATTGTTGGGTTGTTAACTACTTTAATTTGGGATTGAGTTGGGTTACCTTCTCAATATTGTTCAACCACCATGATAGTTAAATTAAAATCTATTCCTTTGTTGTAAGGAAAATTGGCTTTTCACAAAAACTATAACCATAGAGCTTTCCACCAGCCAAATATGCATGTAGTGATAGCATTACTCTGTTCTTGCTCTACTGTGTTACTTTGCCAGCATATTCCATGTGCTGGCCCGTTTTTGGGTTGCAACGTATTATGTTGCAGACTTTTCAGACGAGGAGTAAGGTTCGTTAGGTCATTGCCGTGCAGCTCAACTATGTCGTTGGAGTTGATGGACTCACTTTATCTTCCAAGCCTTCCGCTGTTATCGCATTAGATGGCCTTAAGCCATATTATTGTAATAAGTTCTCTCTTGAGACTTTTCGATGTAATAAGTGTGTGATTCTACTCTGTTATAAATCCTTCGAGTACTGTGTGTGTCAGCATTACCAATCCAGGGATGACACTGAAGCACAGAGACTTGACCATCTGAGATCGGGTCGCTACAAATAGCTCATGTATCAACTAGGGTTGTTTGTATCTTCCATGTTAGGCGGGTTATTTTCAAGAGGAGTGGACTCCGCTCCTCACTCACGAGAAAATGGCTGGTCGCCGGGATGCCCAGCCCCATGCTTTATGCAAATCAAATCAAAATAACTGCAAACAAAACTCCCTCGGGACTCTTGTTAGTTGGAGGCACTTGTTGTTTCGAGCAAGCCATGGATTGATGCTTGTTGGTGGAGGGGGAGTATAAACTTTACCATTCTGTTTGGGAACCGCCTATAATGTGTGTAGCATGGAAGATATCGCCATCTCTTGGTTGTTATGTTGACAATGAAAGTATACCGCTCAAAATATTATTCATATCTATTTCAAAACCAAGCTCTGGCACCTCTACAAATCCCTGCTTCTCTCTACGAAGGGCCTATCTATTTACTTTTATGCTGAGTCATCATCCTCTTATTAAACAGCACCAGTTGGAGAGCACCGCTGTTATTTGCATTCATTACTGTTAGTTTACATTGAGTATGACTGATGTCTACTACACAACCTTCTTCTTGTAGATGTTGTTGGGCCTCCAAGTGCAGAGGTTTGTAGGACAGTAGCAAATTTCCCTCAAGTGGATGACCTAAGGTTTATCAATCCGTAGGAGGTGTAGGATGAAGATGGTCTCTCTCAAGCAACCCCGCAACCAAATAACAAAGAGTCTCTTGTGTCCCCAACACACCCAATACAATGGTAAATTGTATAGGTGCACTAGTTTGGCGAAGAGATGGTGATACAAGTGGTATATGGATAGTAGATAAAGGTATTTGTAATCTGAAATAATAAAAACAGCAAGGTAGAAAGTGCTAAAAGTGAGTGTAAACGGTATTGCAATGGTAGGAAATAGGGCCTAGGGTTCATACTTTCACTAGTGTAAGTCCTCTCAACAATACTAACATAATTGGATCATAAAACTATCCCTCAACATGCAACAAAAAGTCACTCCAAAGTCACTAATAGCGGAGAATGAACGAAAAGATTATGCTAGGGTACGAAACCACCTCAAAGTTATTCTTTCCAATCAATCCGTTGGGCTATTCCTATAAGTGTCACAAACAGCCCTAGAGTTCGTACTAGAATAACACCTTAAGACACAAATCAACCAAAACCCTAATGTCACCTCAAGTATCCGTGGGTATGATTATACGATATGCATCACACAATCTCAGATTCATCTATTCAACCAACGCAAAGGACCTCAAGGAGTGCCCCAAAGTTTCTACCGGAGAATCACGACGAAAACGTGTGCCAACCCCTATGCATAGGTTCATGGGCGGAACCCGCAAGTTGATCACCAAAACATACATCAAGTGAATCACGTGATATCCCATTGTCACCACAGATATCCATGGCAAGACATACATCAAGTGTTCTCAAATCTTTAAAGACTCAATCCGATAAGATTACTTCAAAGGGGAAACTCAATTCATTACAAGAGAGTAGAGGGGGAAGAAACATCATAGGATCCAAATATAATAGCAAAGCTCGCGATACATCAAGATCGTATCACCTCAAGAACACAAGAGAGAGAGAGAGAGAGATCAAACACATAGCTACTGGTACATACCCTCAGCCCCGAGGGAGAACTACTCCCTCCTCGTCATGGAGAGCACCGAATGATAAAGATGGCCACCAGAGAAGGATTCCCCTCTCCGGCAGGGTGCCGGAACGGGTCTAGATTGGTTTTCGGTGGCTATGAAGGCTTCTGGCGGCGGAACTCCCGATCTATTCTCTGTTTTGGAAGTTTTAGGTTACGTGGAGTTATATAGGCGGAAGAAGCACGTCAGGGGAGCCACGAGGGCCCCACGAGGCAGGGGGCGCGCCCCAGGGGGGTGGGCGCGCCCCTACCCTCGTGAGCTCCTCCTTCCTTCCCTGGCGTGGGGTCCAAGTCCATCGGGTGGCTTTCGTTCCAAAAATAACTTCTCTAGTTGATTTCGTTCCGTTTCGACTCCGTCTGATATTCCTTTTCTTCAAAACACCGAAATAGGCATAAAACAGCAAATCTGGGTTGGGCCTCCGGTTAATAGGTTAGTCCCAAAAGTAATATAAAAATGGATAATAAAGCCCAATATTGCCCAAAACAGTAGATAATATAGCATGGAGCAATCAAAAATTGTAGATACGTTGGAGACGTATCAAGCATCCCCAAGCTTAATTCCTGCTCGTCCTCGAGTAGGTAAATGATAAAAAGAGAATTTTTGATGCGGAGTGCTACTTGGCATAATTTCAATGTAATTCTTCTTAATTGTGGCATGAATATTCAGATCCATAAGATTCAAGACAAAAGTTCATATTGACATAAAAATAATAATACTTCAAGCATACTAACAAAGCAATTATGTCTTCTCAAAATAACATGGCCAAAGAAGGTTATCCCTACAAAATCATATAGTCTGGCTATGCTCTATCTTCACCACACAAAATATTTAAATCACGCACAACCCCGATGACAAGACAAGCAATTGTTTCATACTTTTAATGTTCTCAAACTTTTTCAATGTTCACGCAATACATGAGCGTGAGCCATGGACATAGCACTATAGGTGGAATAGAATGGTGGTTGTGGAGAAGACAAAAAGGAGAAGATAGTCTCACATCAACTAGGCGTACCAACGGGCTATGGAGATGCCCATCAATAGATATCAATGTGAGTGAGTAGGGATTGCCATGCAACGGATGCACTAGAGCTATAAGTATATGAAAGCTCAACAAAAGAAACTAGGTGGGTGTGCATCCAACTTGCTTGCTCATGAAGACCTAGGGCATTTTGAGGAAGCCCATCATTGGAATATACAAGCCAAGTTCTATAATGAAAGATTACCACTAGTATATGAAAGTGACAGCATAGGAGACTCTCTATCATGAAGATCATGGTGCTACTTTGAAGCACAAGTGTGGTAAAAGGATAGTAGCATTGCCCCTTCTCTCTTTTTCTCTCATTTTTTGGGTCTTTTCTTTTTTTATGGCCTTTCTCTTTTTTGGGGCCTTCTCTTTTTTATGGCCTTTCTCCTTTTTTTGGGCCTTCTTTTTTTTATGGCCTTTTTTGTTTATTTATTTATTTTCGTCCGGAGTCTCATCCCGACTTGTGGGGGAATCATAGTCTCAATCATTCTTTCCTCACTGGGATAATGCTCTAATAATGATAATCATCACACTTTTATTTACTTACAACTCAAGAATTACAACTCGATACTTAGAACAAGATATGACTCTATATGAATGCCTCCGGCGGTGTACCGGGATGTGCAATGATGCATGAGTGACATGTATGAAAGAATTATGAACAGTAGAAAGTTGCATGGCAATATATCTCGGAATGGCTATGGCAATGCCATAATAGGTAGGTATGGTGGCTGTTTTGAGGAAGGTATATGGTGGGTGTATGATACCGGCGAAAGGTGCGCGGTATTAGAGAGGCTAGCAAAGGTGGAAGGGTGAGAGTGCGTATAATCCATGGACTCAACATTAGTCATAAAGAACTCAATATTGCAAAAATCTATTAGTTATTGAATCAAAGTACTACGCGCATGCTCCTAGGGGGATAGATTGGTAGGAAAAGACCATCGCTCGTCCCCAACCGCCACTCATAAGGAGGACAATCAATAAATAAATCATGCTCCGACTTCATCACATAACGGTTCACCATACGTGCATGCTACGGGAATCACAAACTTCAACACAAGTATTTCTCAAATTCACAACTACTCAACTAGCATGACTCTAATATTACCATCCTCATATCTCAAAACAATCATCAAGTATCAAACTTCTCTTAGTATTCAACACACTCATAAGAGAATTTTATTATTAATCTTGTATACCTAGCATATTAGGATTTTAAGCAAATTACCATGCTATTTAAGACTCTCAAAATAATATAAGTGAAGCATGAGAGTTCATCTATTTCTTCAAAATAAAACTACCACCATGCTCTAAAAGGATATAAGTGAAGCACTAGAGCAACAACAAACTACTCTGAAAGATATAAGTGAAGATCAATGAGTAGTCAAATAATTATGCAACTATGTGAAGACTCTCTAACATTTAAGAATTTCAGATCTTGGTATTTTATTCAAACAGCAAGCAAAGCAAAAGAAAATGACATCTAAGAATAGCAAACATCATGTGAAGAAGCAAAAACTTAGGATCAACCGATACTAACCGATAATTGTTGAAGAAGAAAGGTGGGATGTCAACCGGGGCATCCCCAAGCTTAGATGCTTGAGACTTCTTGAAATATTATCTTGGGGTGCCTTGGGCATCCCCAAGCTTGAGCTTTTGTGTCTCCTTAATTCCTCTCATATCACGGTCTCCCTAAATCTCAAAAGCTTCATCCACACAAAACTCAACAAGGACTCGTGAGATAAGTTAGTATAGACCATTGCAAAAACCTTATCATGCTCTACTATAGCAAACCACTAAAATTATTATTCAACATTGCATAATAAATTCCTCTGCATATTTAATAGTCCTATCCTCAAATAGAATCATTAAAGAAGCAAACATATGCAAACAATGCAAACATAACAACAATCTGCCTAAACAGGATAGTCTGTAAAGAATGCTGCAACATCCATACTTCCCATTGTAGTAAATTTATCAGAGCTTAATATGCAAAAGGTTTCAACATTTTATCACATTTTGACTTTTCTAGGGAATTATTGCAACAGCGGTAAACTTTCTATTTTCAAACAGCAACATGTGGACTTCTAAAATAGGCATAGTAAAGGATATCAATGCCACTTTTATTGAAATAAAAGATGCAAAACATTATTATAAACAACAGCAAGCAAATCCTAACAAAATAAATTGACGCTCCAAGCAAAACACATATCATGTGGCGAATAAAAATATAGCTCCAAGTAAAGTTACCGATGAACGAAGACGAAAGAGGGGATGCCTTCCGGGGCATCCCCAAGCTTTGGCTCTTGGATATCCTTGAATATTACCTTGGGATGCCTTGGGCATCCCCAAGCTTAGGCTCTTGCCACTCCTTATTCCATAGTCCATCGAATCCTTACCCAAAACTTGAAAACTTCACAACACAAAACTTAACAGAAAACTCGTAAGCTCCGTTAGTATAAGAAAATAAATCACCACTTCAAGGTACTGTAATGAACTCATTCTTTATTTATATTGGTGTTAAACCTACTGTATTCCAACTTCTCTATGGTTTATAAACTATTTTACTAGCCATAAATTCATCAAAATAAGTAAACAACATATGAAAAACAGAATCTGTCAAAAACATAACAGTCTGTAGTAATCTGGATCAAACATATACTTATGGAACTCATAAAATTCTAAAATAAATTGCTGGAGCTGAGGAATTTATTTATTAATCATCTTCAAAAATAATTAACTAAATATCACTCTCCAAATAAAAGTAACAGCAATTCTCGTGAGCGCTAAAGTTTCTGTTTTTTACAGCATGATCAACAAGACTTTCCCAAAGTCTTCCCAAAGGTTATACTTGGCACAAACACTAATTAAGCACATAAAACCACATCTAAATAGAGTCTATATGAATTATTTATTACTAAACAGGAACAAAAAGCAAGGGACAAAAATAAAATTGGGTTGCCTCCCAACAAGCGCTATCTTTTAACGCCCCTAGCTAGGCATGATGATTTCAATGATGCTCACATAAAGGATAAGAATTGAAACATAAAGAGAACATCATGAAGAATATGACTAAAAAATTTAAGTCTAACCCACTTCCTATGCATAGGTATCTTGTGAACAAACAACTTATGGGAGCAATAATCAACTAGCATAGGAAGGCAAAACAAGCGTAACTTCAAAACTTTAAGCACATAGAGAGGAAACTTGATATTATTGCAATTCCTACAAGCATATATTCCTCCCTCATAATAATTTTCAGTAGCATCATGAATGAATTTAACAATATAACCAGTACCTAAAGCATTCTTTTCATGATCTACAAGCATAGAAAATTTATTACTCTCCACATAAGCAAAATTCTTCTTATTCGGAATAGTGGGAGTATCATAGGAAACTTGAATACTATAAATTGTTTCCACATTAAAAGAGTAATGTTCAGAGAAGGGGTAATCATAACCATGACAAGTTTTATAAATATAATCACTACTTTTTATAGCATAAGTATCATCACAATAATCATCATAAGTAGGAGGCATGCTATCATCATTATAAACTTGCATACCAGAACTTGGGAGACTAAAAATATCATCTTCATTAATCATAGCTTCCCCAAGCTTGGGACAAACATTAATTGCAGCAAATATATTCTCAAAAACATCATATTCATCAAACATAGCATCCCCAAGCTTGGGCCTTTTCATATTATAAGCATAATCACTCTCATCATTAATAGTATGGATAGCACCAATAGTATAGCAATTATCATATTCTTCCAAGCAAGTGCCAAAAAGATTTTTAAGATCATAAGAAGTATCATTATCTTCCACAATTATATTTTCATGAGGCACAATAGTAATAGGAGCAGCATTATTTGGGAGAGATATCTTTTTACCTCTCTTCCTTTTTCTTTTCTTCTTCTTCACCACATCATGTGTGGGTTCAATCCTCTTTTTGGAGCTCCTTATTAATGAGATTGGTTGAATAGGAGGCTCCTCCTCGTTACCTGATTCATCATAAGAAATAATAGGAGGATATTGGGAAGTCTCTTCCCTTTCATTAGTATTCTCTTCATCCTCTATTTGTTTTCTTTTCTTTATGTAATTGGCAATATAAGGGTTTTCAATGCAATTCACCGCACAATACATATAAATTTTCTCTAGATCAAAACGAAGAACTTTATCAAGGGAAAATTTTGGAATATCCTTAATTCTACGTTTAATTTCTTCATAACCCAAAAGCAAACTAAGTTCATTATGATGTGCAAGGGAAATCAAGTCATCGCAATTTTTGGACACGATACGGTCATGAAACAATTTGCATTTGATATTTAAATGACCATGTTCATTGCGAAGTTCGCAAGTATGGGTAAGATATCTTAAATTTTCAGCACATTCATCTAGCTCTTCTTGCAACAATTTGGTTTCTAAGTACTTATGCCTCTTGCAATATCTATCTTCCCTATTTGATGTGTACTTGCAAACCCAGTCTACTCCACAAAAATTGACATGTTTATAGGAGACATTTTCATCATAACTAGTGCAATCATCATTAGCATCATGGATATTCAAAGAATTCGTACTAACAACATTGCAATCATACTCATCATTCAAATATATAGTGCCAAACATTTTATAGATTTCTTCTTCTAGCACTTGAGCACAATTATCCTTTCCATCATACTCACGAAAGATATTAAAAAGGTGAAGCGTATGAGACAAACTCAATTCCATTTTTTTGTAATTTTATTTTATAAACTAAACTAGTGATAAAACAAGAAAATAAAAGACTCGATTGCAAGATCTAAAGATATACCTTCAAGCACTCACCTCCCCGGCAACGGCGCTAGAAAATAGCTTGATGTCTACTACACAACCTTCTTCTTGTAGACGTCGTTGGGCCTCCAAGTGCAGAGGTTTGTAGGACAGTAGCAAATTTCCCTCAAGTGAATGACCTAAGGTTTATCAATCCGTAGGAGGTGTAGGATGAAGATGGTCTCTCTCAAGCAACCCTGCAACCAAATAACAAAGAGTCTCTTGTGTCCCCAACACACCCAATACAATGGTAAATTGTATAGGTGCACTAGTTCGGCGAAGAGATGGTGATACAAGTGGTATATGGATAGTAGATAAAGGTATTTGTAATCTGAAATAATAAAAACAGCAAGGTAGCAAGTGATAAAAGTGAGCGTAAACGGTATTGCAATGGTAGGAAATAGGGTCTAGGGTTCATACTTTCACTAGTGTAAGTCCTCTCAACAACACTAACATAATTGGATCATAAAACTATCTCTCAACATGCAACAAAGAGTCACTCCAAAGTCACTAATAGCGGAGAACGAACGAAGAGATTATGGTAGGGTACGAAACCACCTCAAAGTTATTCTTTCCAATCAATCCGTTGGGCTATTCCTATAAGTGTCACAAACAGCCCTAAAGTTCGTACTAGAATAACACCTTAAGACACAAATCAACCAAAACCCTAATGTCACCTAGATACTCCGATGTCACCTCAAGTATCCGTGGGTATGATTATACGATATGCATCACACAATCTCAGATTCATCTATTCAACCAACGCAAAGGACCTCAAAGAGTGCCCCAAAGTTTCTACCGGAGAATCACGACGAAAACGTGTGCCAACCCCTATGCATAGGTTCATGGGCGAAACCCGCAAGTTGATCACCAAAACATACATCAAGTGAAACACGTGATATCCCATTGTCACCACAGATATCCACGGCAAGACATACATCAAGTGTTCTCAAATCTTTAAAGACTCAATCCGATAAGATTACTTCAAATGGGAAACTCAATTCATTACAAGAGAGTAGAGGGGGGAAGAAACATCATAGGATCCAAATATAATAGCAAAGCACATAGCTACTGGTACATACCCTCAGCCCCGAGGGAGAACTACTCCCTCCTCGTCATGGAGAGCACCGAGATGATGAAGATGGCCACCGGAGAAGGATTCCCCTCTCCGGCAGGGTGCCGGAACGGGTCTAGATTGGTTTTCGGTGGCTACGGAGGCTTCTGGCGGCGGAACTCCCGATCTATTCTCTGTTTTGAAAGTTTTAGGTTACGTGGAGTTATATAGGCGGAAGAAGCACGTCAGGGGAGCCACGAGGGCCCCACGAGGCAGGGGGCACACCCCCTACCCTCGTGAGCTCCTCCTTCCTTCCCTAACGTGGGGTCCAAGTCCATCGGGTGGCTTTCGTTCCAAAAATAACTTCTCTAGTTGATTTCGTTCCGTTTCGACTCCGTCTGATATTCCTTTTCTTCAAAACACCGAAATAGGCATAAAACAGCAAATCTGGGTTGGGCCTCCGGTTAATAGGTTAGTCCCAAAAGTAATATAAAAGTGTTAGGCCTCGCCACATCAAATGTTGTCACTCCAAGGAGACGCTTGGGATAATAAGTTCCAGCTCTCTTGAAAACCTGCGCAGCAATGGGGATGGTTGAGTTCACAGGGTTGCTGATCAAACTCACAATTGCATTAGGACACTCTTGGCAACGCCTTCACAGATTGAGCAAACAATCCTAGCATTTTCGTTGAACAGATCATCCCTTGTCATTCCTGGTTTTATTGGGAGTCCACCAAGGATGATGACAGGATCCATTCCCATGCCACCTCAAGCTGTTGTTGGCCAAGGAAGCCCCACACCTAAAAGTTACATCTTTAATAGTTATTTATCACATCAGTATCTATGGTCAAATGCAACACATCTAGATAAAACAGTCACATTATACCATGCATTCTTATAAATCAAACTGAAAGGACAAGAATATGTGTATGTGCAAGTTCCTGACTGGAACTATAAGAGAAAGCAATACAAATGTAACACATTCAGACAACAGATCGGCTCGAAGAGAAAAGCAATGACATCATAGATTGTAGATATTAACAGGCGCATGTGAAGCAACTAGCTACAGTATTAGAGGTTACATAAGCGATTCGATAGACGATAATGGCTCAGGTTATTCATGATTTTAGATGGTTAAAAACAGAGCATAGGTAGATCTTGATAGCACGGGAAACATTAAGGCAACTCCAATAACAATGCATAAATTAACTTCAGTACACGATGATTTTGGATATAAGTACTCAACCACAAATTCTATGATGCTTGGCAAACTATGAAATCATGTGTAACAATAGTATACAACGATGTTTTTATAGTGACAGAAAATAGTGCCATCAACAAGATATCTGCAGAAGTGGAATTCACACTACATTGGTCATCTGCACTACCACTTTACAGAAAATAAAGGTTTGTCATATACGTACATCACCATGTAATCTCCATCTGTTTGTCTGAAAGAAATATGAAAATTAAACCCTCTCACCCAATCGTTGTACTACATAAATCATGCCCAATGCCATGCTTGCGCCTTTATTCCTGGAGTATTTGCAGCTGGTGAGTCTATTTTTTCCTTTCTTTTGATTTACAGCTATTGGCATGAATTGACACGTGCATTTGGTCCTAGCAGGCTAGCACTGACAATAATTTGAACATGTCAATTGGATGATTAAATAAGCTTCCTCTGATTTCTATAGACGCAGTTGCAACAGTTAGCTGCAGCAACTGTATCTTTCTTTTGCAGGTGGGGCATGCGTTTGGACTGAGTTATACAATTATTATAAATCAGCTTAATTGTTTAAACAATTTGCTCATGTTCGTGGCCTAACAATACTTTTGTTAATAGTTGTCAACTAAAAGAGGATCTGCCTTTTCTGATGGTCGCCCATAAAAGAGGATCTAGACCCTCACGAGTTTTCATTGTACAAAATTATTCTTTGCTAACAATAATTTTGCTAAGTTGCTCTCTACATCTTGGTGTTATTAGTCTAAATATTCTGATTTCAAAGGATGGTTCCTAACAATAGATCTTTTAATAAATTTTAAACAACAATATCTAGTTGATTTTGGTTCTGTCTAGGATGATGAAATTCAATTTTGTTCTACTACAGATTAGTTTAAAAAAAGAAAAGAAAAAATCCCAAAAAAATCGACAACCGGAAAACATTGAATACTGAAAGAAAAGGCAGAAGAAAAAAACGAAAGCACAGTTGTGGTTTCACCGTTTTTTACGCACAAATCGTGTCTTATTCATTTTTCGAGGTGGTAAGACTGTGCTTCTCGTAGAAGCTCATGGTTGTGTTTTTTTTCTCATCGAACATATCTGTGTTTATCGTACAAGCACATATTTGCTCCTAGTGGAGGCACACTTGTGCTTTTCTTCCATGCACAGGTTGTGCTTCTGGCGGAGGCATGGGTTCTGCTTCTCGCGGAAGCAAATCTATGCTATCACGAGAAATACAGTTGTGATTCTTATGAAAGTACATATTTCTTTTTTCAAAGGCACAGCTATGCTTCAAAAAATAAATAGTTTCTTGTAGACCTAGGAAAAACCAGACAAAAATCAAAAACCCAAAAAGCCCCATCTAAAAGCCGGCGCCCGCTGCGCCCGTTTCTTCAATTCTAACAAACGGGCGCACATCCCCGCGTGGTGCTGGGCCGGCCCATCTTTTTTTTCTCGTTCAATCTGAAGCGAGCGAAAAAATGGTGTGCTTTCGGGGATTCGAACTGAGGATCTGTCGATCGAGTTAGCACGAAACTATGTTAATTGTTCCCTTGACCCTTGAGAGTTTTCAAGCTAATTAGTAAATATCCTAACTTGACCCTTTAACATAGTTTCCCTGATCCTCCTTTTCTATATCCTTAAGAACTTCCAACTTAAATTGCTTAGGCGACATATTGACCGACAACTTCTCAATTAGCTTCAGAAGGACATCATCGATTTCAGTAGTGAGCATAAAATACATGCAGTAGTGACAACGAATGACTTTGCAGAAAAAGAAATGAAATACACACTTACATGGTTATTAACACCAGCATTTTAGCATAGGTTAACTGCAGCAACAACGAAATATTTCCCATACTTCCTGTCAAAAGGGTCCCACATTGACTGAGTTCAAAGAGCTCAGAGCACCATTGGGGCTACAATTATCAAACTGCCGATACCATCTTTCAGGTCCGCTGGTCATTCCCTGAAGGAAAGGTAGGCCAGTACCACTACCACCAGTTTAGGTCCTCACCTTTGTTACTTTGGGGCTTAAAGTATTTGCCGAGATCTTCCTGTGCAACTTTTAGACTTTCCAATGATAACCTGTAGTGATATATGACCAAAAGCACAATTAAATTATTATCCAAAGATAGCATAGATTGGTAGGATGCTTTAGACTTGAGTGTACACTCCCTGGCTTTAAGATTTTCATGAACATTTGGTGAGCATGCTTGTAACCCAAAAAGAGATAAAAGCGAAAGTATAAAGCACTTCTTGATATAGTCATTAATAGCAATAATCTGGCTAGCACTCAGTAAACTCATTTGGATTTGCTCTGGACAATATTTTGTTCTTACTCCCCTAACCAATATTCCAGCTAATGAAGGGAAAGAAAGGACACCAGTATTTAGATGTAAGTTTTCTATTAGGAACTCAAGTCATGGTACCTTAATTCCTTTGTAACCAAGTCTTTCGCCAAGCCCACTAGCTACAAGAATAAATGCAACATTGTGTGCTTAAACAAAATTGTCATCACCGAAGGACAATACTTCCCCCGAGAGAACCTGAAAATGTAGTTCATTTATTAACACCATGTACTACTTTCAGATAGGTAAGGCATATCAGTTCACAATAGTTCAAAGTTGGAAAAAAGAGCAAATGGGTGTTCTGAATTGAATATTTAGATCACATACAACACAAAAAGGCTCATTTCAAACAACCCAACAATTTCATGAAAAAATGGTGCATGACAAGACTAACCGAAGGCGTGAAACCATCGTATGGATTTTGTCTAGACTTGGAATCTGCCAAAAGCCTTTTGGTATGATGTCAGTCCAACAGGATAGCTTGAATTAAGTCGGCAAACCTGCGCAATGAAAACTTTAGTAGGAAAAGAACAATCTTTATTTTCGTACGCACTTATGCATATGAAATGTCATTGACTTCATAAAAACCTGTCACAATAAAGTAACTAATATATTTTTCATAGTTTATTAGTATATATCCCTGGCAAGTATGAGATCCATCATTCATCCAACAGAATAATGAAACATTTCAAGGATAAAACCAAAGAAACACCTTGTCAAAGAAGCTTTTCTTTTTGTCGTCATCAACACCGGGTTCTGACCAGTATTCAAACAAGTGCCCCTGCCCTTATTTAGTAGCATCTTGGCAAGTTCAACCTAGAATCACAACAGGAGGCAACAAGCATTACTGAGAACTCAAACTCAAAATAATTCATTTCCTACATCAAATTAGACAAATAAGCTGGAATCACCGGACTGCCAACTATACAAACATTTTAGTAGGATTTTTCTTCCGAAATGACCTTGAGCCAGCCATGAAAAGGCAAGTTTGTCGGAAAATAGTAATATGAATATGCAATATGTATGGGCATTGTAAGAAGATGCCTAAGGCCTTGCAGGAGAGAGGCTCTGCTCCTGCTGTCGTCTCTTCTCTGTCGGCAGCCTGCAGCAGCATTCATCAGTACATGTAAGTAAGATATATGCAAATGCTCAATCTCATCTCATTATGTGTGAATATGCAGGTACCTTCTCCGGCATGTAATTGAAAATAGTCGTCTTCTGTCCTCCTTCCTATATGTTACACTGGGATACAATTTGCAAATGCAGGTATTGATTCATTAGAAATTGATTGTTTCAAAGCGTGTGGGTTGCCAGCATATGAAACAGTACACCTATATGAGTTAACTGAGCTTCAACAGAGGCACATATGGCGTATATGCCCCAGTCCTTGGTGTAGTCGTTGGAGATGTAGATCTTGCTGAACCGCGGGTGTGGGTGCCTCTGCCGCGTGCTTTCGAAGAAACAATGGTGGATGGTCATCCTGATGCACCTCTGTGTAGCCAATATGTTTTGATAGATCACATGATTAGTGCACAATTTAAAATTGAGAGACACCTGAAGGTCGTAACTACAAAGTAGATGAACCAAGAGGCACCACTTACTCATGAAGAAATTTATTCAAGGATATAAACTTTGAACTTTCTAATGCATGCTGCAAAATTGATGAGAAAGCATATTTTCCTTGGTAGCAACATGTACTTGCCAGGGACTACAGTGGGGTAGCAGTGATAACCTGCAGCCAATTACACAGATACATGAGCCAGAACTTGAAATAGAAAGGATTGCCAAGTCGTTGGAGTAGATCACTATGTGTCTATAGTATTGCGGCAGATGTTATACTGATGAGACTACATCAAGCACTTGTTGTCATCTTCTTTTTAACCGGATCAAGCATGCATCACAGACGGCCAAGAAAAAGATAATGGTTAATTTTTGGCGCAGTTTGAAAAGTATTTTACTTGTACAGAAAAGTGATTTCCTGGTTGACGAGAGAATGCCTGGAGAAAGTACAGTGGCTCTATTTCTTGGTCACATATCCAATTTCTGGTTCATATTCATGGCCACATGGCAATTGAACCTCAAAAGCTCGGAAACGTGTGTAATTCAAGCAAGGAGTGTTCAGCTAAGTGGACAAAAGCGAGTCATGACTGCTAATACCAATTGAAACAACTTGATTAACCTAATACTAATTGTAATTTGACCCATGTTCAGTTCTCAGCAAAACTAACTCCGTTCCGCAGGCGCACGCTGCATACAGTCCGGCATGGACACCTTCAATTCTGAATTTTTCCTTTGCAAGGGAATGTGGAGCATGGTTTTGCTGCAGCTGGCCTCTTCCTTCATCCTCCGTTGGGTGGTGCCAAGGGTCAGATCAACAAATATGAGAGGTAAAATGTGTAATATTCACTACTATTCTTCATGCATGTGTTGCTTTTCTCATTTTGCAACCAGCAGATAATACCATGGCAGTTTGTTTAGCTCAATTACTAAGATGATATACATAATAGTTTGAGAAATCTCAGCACGACATAAAATTGAATTAGGGGCATCTCAAATGACAAGTTATCTTTCTCTCATGTCCCATTGCCATCTTAAAAGGAATCACCAAAGTAGTTATATACTTATATCATTCTTTTGGTTCTGTTGCAGGTTCTTGACAAATGTCAATTCTTCAGAGCTGTCCAGGAGAAAGAAAGGGATTGGGCTCACTTGGTAGGGAAAGATGGCCTGCACGCCCGCCATGGTGCTCCTCCGTCACACCCGCAACCTGCACAAACCAACCGCACAAATCAAATCGACAAATCCAGAACAAGAAGATGAGGTGAGGGGAGTGGAGGAGGATGGAGGGCGTAAGTACCTTTGGCGTCTACGTGCTGCAACCCGTCGCCGGCATCGAGGACCACCACATCAGTAAGCACCAAGAGAAGGCCGCCGCCGCCGTCGCCCCATCCCCATCCATCCATGGGTGGGTGTGGGGCTAGGGTTTCGCCCCCATCCATCCATGGGTCGGATCAGACCTCCATGGCCGACCACGAGGCCCAGGTGGACGAGGGCGCAGGTGAGGGAAGGAGAGAAGGGTTGGGGGGCGCCAGCTGCAGGGGAGGACGCTGGTGGCGGCGGCGGCGGCTGCAGACGAGGGAGAGGGAGAGGAATCGAGGGATGAGGGTCGGGGGCTTTGGGCCTGAGGCTGAGACCCTTCGCTCTTTTTTTTCCTTCGACTGTTTTCTTTTTTGTCCTTAGCTTGTCCGATGTGGATGCAGCCAGTGAGCGCTCATGATGCACACGTTAATGTTTTGGATGTATGGCTAGTCTATCCCTAATAGTAATAAAGTACGGATTGACTCCATGGGTTCACCGTCACAATACGCCTTTTTACGTTTTTAGTTTGAATAAAAATAGAAAAACAAAGTCAGGATAAGAAAACTGGGATTCAAACCATGGTTTGCCGTGAAGATGCCAACATAGCAAACCAGTCTAGCTAGGCTCATGGATGTGTCTATTTAGGCGTCTGGCTCCTTAACATAAAGAATAGGAAACAAGCATACTCGGGCTGAGGGAGTTGGGTGCTTGATGGGCACGGAATGCTGGGCCGAGACAGGTGTTGCGGCCCACGGGACGGACAAGGAGCAGGTTGGAGGCTTTTTCATAATTGTTTACATATTATTAAATAGTCCCACCTTGCTATTTTACATTAGTTTTTTGCAGTTTATATACGTTCTTAGGTTGCCAGGCATCGAGCTGCTTCGGAAATAAAGAAAAGAGTAAGGCGTGGATATTGCATGAGAAATAAAGAAGGAAGGCCAAAGGGAAGGGAGAGAAAGGAAATATAGGGTCATTATGTGGTAATTAACCAGCTGGCCACTGAGATAATACACAATAAGAAAATATACGGTAATGGGAAAAGTCTAAAAAAACCTTGATTTCGTAGTGGAAGTCTGAAATGAACCCTAAACTACAAATCCCTGAAATTAGCACCCCGTCTTATCTGATCCCGGTTTATCCTGACCTTTTTGGCCGAGGAGGCGTTTGTCCCCGTCAGGATTGCAGACGTAACAGAGATTAGGGAAAACCGAATAGTTTTGCAGTGGGATAGATGGAGACTTACCGAAGTGGCCGTTCAATCTTTAGTGCTTGCAGGCGTGAGTACCGAGTACGTGTGCTCAATCACTGGCCGTTCAGTCGTCTGCCCTGTGCACGCAAGCTCCATTGTTGCTAGCTAGCTAGCCAAGCCAAATACGTAGGTGTGTGAAGGAACGTGCATGTTTCACCATGTTTCATCGTTAATCAATATTGGTGTAAAAATTCTCGATCTTGTGTATAGTTCATCTCCTGCTAGACTGATATATCTCGGAACTGGCAAACAAATGGAGTGTAATCGAGAACAGGACCCCGCGGGCGACCCGGGCAGAACCCTAGCCGCCGAGGGAACTACCTCCTACCCAGATCTCCCTCTCCTCACCGCCGTCAGTAGGCGCCGCCGGGCAAAGCCCACACGGTACCGGTGGCGGCGAGGCACTCCGTTTCTTCCCTCTCACGGGGCTACGGTGTTGCGGGGCGCTCTGCCGCGAAGGAGAGTGGTCGCCGTGGGGAGTTGGCGCCGGGAGTTGGTGGCACGCGGTGTGGCATGTGTGGCAGTCGGCACCGACGGATAAAGATGGGCGCCCTTCCACGATTGCGTAGGCGGCGGCGCTGCGGCGACTCCTTGCTGCCTGCCGGAGCTCCATGGGAAGCGTCATCTCTGACTCGATTTGCTCCGGTTCGTGATGGCTCCGGTCCATGGCGACCGCGGTCATCGTCTCCCGGTGTTGGTTTGACAGCTCTGACGGGTGAGCATTAATGCATGTGTGTGTTAGTCGTGAGTAAAATTGAGGAAGCTAGTTTTAGTTGAAATTAAAGATTGTTTTTAGATAAACATTGGGCGCTCGCACACCACGCTGGCCCAATGTGCAATACGCAGTGGCCCTGTGTGACACGCCTTCTTTCCTATACACCTCCATCCCCTACCTCTAGCCTTCATGCACGCGCATCCCCTCCCTTCTCCTCCCGGGCTGCAACCCAGATAGGAGGCACGCTCCCTGAGCGGGACATGGGGATCCACCCCGACAACCCGAAGAAGAAGAAGCTAGGGACATTTTGTTTTTTTCTTGTCTGGATCCAACGGCCGCACGGCTCACGTCTAACGGCTTGGGCTCGACCGACCTAAACTTTCGGCCGGCGCGCCGGCGTCTATAAGCGCCCAATTTTTTTAATGAGTTTTTCCTATCATGTCACACGTACAAGTCCAAATGTGTTTTCTATGTATCTTTATTTTTGCAAAAAAAACTTCCGATCACTACCATTTGTGCAAGTGTAGAACAAATCAACACGTTTAGAGCAACAAGCAAAGAAGTGGTATGGTGTGCTTGTGCGTAAAAACACCAGCAACGTTTGTACAGACCACGTCGTTCAGACCAGCTGGCCTTGCTCCCCCCCCCCCTCCCCCCCTCTCTACCATTTGTGTAATCCCAGCGGAGACAAACACCTTCTCAGCCCAAGAAGGGTCGGGATAGACCGGGATTATGTAAGACAGGGTGCTAATTTCAAGGATTTCGAGTTTAGGGTTCATTTTAGACTTCAACTACGAAGTCAAGGTTTTTTTCAGACTTTTGCCTACGGTAATTATAGGAGGATTGAGGGAGGATCCTACCAAATGAATAGGACGTGCGGGATTTGTGGGCGCCATATTTGGTTGGCATGGAATTTAATTTGAACCAATGACAGGCGTACTGGCCTCATCCATATCTTATGAATAAAAATGATGTGGCATTTTTTCCTACATGCAATCCTCACTAAATTCACATTATTTTTTCTTCGGTTGCAGCAGACCCACTTATGATACTTACTAAATTTGCGCCAACTTTATAACACATTGAATGTTATGTTTTTGCACAATCCTCACTAAATTTATATCACTTTTTTTTACTGTTGTAACATACAGGCATATATGCTATTTTTTTTATATAAATGGAGGTATAATATTATTTGGCCTCCCATTTGGTATGTCCATAGCGTTTCTCCATACTCAGCTAGGCTATTCTACAGATCGTCTGTCCTGGGCCGCCGGGCCTCTGCCCCGTTCGTCTGTGTTACATTCCACCAATGAAAAAAAGTGCCCTCCCAACCTGTCTGTGCGATCCGGCCCAACAAATCAGACCCACCAGCTCATTTAGGAGATGAGGCAAAAATAGTTGACCGTGACATGAATCAAACTCGCAACCTCCCCTGTTCTTTGGTGTTGATCGTTTTACCCCACAAAAAAAGGTGTTGGTTGTTTTAAACTAAAGTTAAATTTGAAGATTTTTTGTGTCCTTTACGGACTGGTACTGAACTGCTACAATGTAAAATATGGATAGCACAAACACAAGGCGCAATCATTAGATTGCGCGGATGTGGCCGGGATCTCAAACGCGACTGTTCGCTGGTCTGTGTATGTAGACGATTCTTCATTAGCTCCAAGCTTAGGTGGAAGATTCGCCGTGTAGTGGACAGCGTGACCGACAATGAGAATAAATAAAATAAGTGGTAACAAGGATGGGGCGCTAAGTGTGATAATTTGTTTCTCCCGTTGCAACGCACGGGCACTTTTGTTAGTAGATAATTATAGAACGAAGGGCTCATTGTCCACATCATACCAGAACCTTTCAGCATTATCTTTTTTTTCATAGAATATATTCTAGTTCCAGATAATGTCAACCCGTATGGATATGGACGACTAGCTTTACTTACTAAATCAGTATCATCCATAGTGTCACAACCAGACATTTTGCTTCTTTATAAAATGGAGGCACCGTCACTACAGGAAAGACGTATATTGTCATGCCTTTCTGCATAACCTGAGTATATAATTTGTTGACCACTCAGCCTCTAATCATGTAAGCCGGGCAATAACACTAAAATGCACGAAGAATAAGGGGCCCATGGCTTACAGCACACTACACCAAGTAGCGCCGACAAAAAACACTCTGTTTGTACAAGGCTCTCGGCATTTTACAGAAGAAACACTCGACTTTTACATCGCACACGGCAAATAACCCTGCCACGTGGTCGTGCTCACCACACTTGACGGCCCCACGCCCAGGGGAATAAGATGCAACTCTTTCACGGATCCTAAGGGATAAGGGGTGCTCCTAACCAGCGCTTCAGGCGCCGGCTGGCGATACGGGCGCTCGCTAGCGACGCGTCGCGGGCCGGCCCACCAACCGACTCAGCAAAGCAAACGCGAAGAAAAGAAAAGAAACTAATCGAAATTGAAAAATAATGTATGGGATGGCTGGGATTCGAACAGAGAACCATTCGGTTTGTACAAGGCTCTCGGCATTTTACAGAAGAAACACTCGGCTTTTACATCGCACACGGCAAATAACCCTGCCATGTGGTCGTGCTCGCCACACTTGACGGCCCCACGCCCAAGAGAATAAGATGCAACTCTTTCACGGATCCTAAGGGATAAGGGGTGCTCCTAACCAGCGCTTCAGGCGCCGGCTGGCGATACGGGCGCTCGCTAGCGACGCGTCGCGGGCCGGCCCACCAACCGACTCAGCAAAGCAAACGTGAAGAAAAAAAAGATACTAATCGAAATTGAAAAATAATGTATGGAATGGCTGGGATTCGAACAAAGAACCACCACATTCGCAGCTTAACGGTTTAACCACTTGACTAAGCTAGTCCTTCTGCCTAGTTCTATAAAACCGTCCTATTTAACGTTTGCTTTAGTAAGAACCAATATAAATTCCCTCGAAAAAGGAAAAGGTAAATTTGAAAAGAAGATCATCGATTTTTAGAAAGTTCATGATTTTTAAAGAACAGTTCATCGATTTTTCTAAGTTCACTGATTTTGGGAAAAAAGTTCATCGATTTTGGAAAGAGTTCAATGATTTTGAAAAGATTTCATCGATTTTGAAAAAAAGTTCAACGATTTGGAAAAGAGTTCATCGATTTTCAAAAAAAGTTCATTGATTTTGAAAAAGAGTTCAACAATTTTGAAAAAAGAGTTCATCGATTTTGAAAAGAGTTGATCGATTTTGAAAAAAGAGTTCATCGATTTCGAAAATTGTTCATCTCTTTTGAAAAGAGTTCATTGGTTTTGAATAAAAGTTCATTGATTTGGAAAAACAGTTCATGAATTTGAAAAAGGTCCATCTGAATTTGAAAAAAAATCAAGAAATTGAAAAACGTTCACGCATTTAACAAAGAAAAAGAAATTCAAAGAAAAAAGGAAAAAAGAAAAAGAAATAAAAAGAACAAAAGAAGGAAGACGATGTAAATGAACACTTGTGATCTGGTTGTCCCGTTGGTTACTGTGACTTTACATATAACGAAGAAGTCAGTCGTGGGTTCGATTCCCACCCACACTCGTGTGTTTTTTTGCGGGATGAAAGCAAAAGGAAAAGAACGTAGACGGGCCGAGCCCAACCCACTGCAGGGGTATGCGCCCATTAGTGAAAAGAACTAAAACCGGCGCAGCGGGCGCCATTTAGGAATTGCCCTCCCTTAGGGCAGCGCATATACAACGTTTAACGCGCCAACTGTTGATCTGGCGCACATGGCCTAGCTATATGGGCCAACCCAATAAAACCCGCTTGCATTCGGCTGGCTGGCTCGCGTTCGTTTCAAATTAACTCGGGAGCAACTAGTTAAGCAACTAGTTAACGAGCCTCGCAACGATCAGCACCACTTGACGCGCTCTCAGCCATTCTCTACGTGTCGCGCTCTGGACGCTCCCTTCGAATTTTGTTTTTTTATTTTTTCGCACGCGTTTTCGGCTTTTTAAACGGGTTTTTTCGGGTTTTTCGACGTTTTGGTTTCCCCCGGTCTTTCTTATGTTTTTGATCAAAGAAACTTTGAAAAAAAAAAATTACGCGAAAAAACGCGTTTTCTTTTATTTTCCTTTCGCAAAAGTCATGGTTTTTCTTCCGCGAGAGGCACGGTTGTGCTTTAGCGAGAGTCACGGCCGTGCCTTTCGGAAACAAAAAAACGCGTTTTCTGTTTTTTTTTTCTCAAGAGCACGGTTTTGCTTTCGCGAGAGGCACAGTTGTGCTGTGCCTCTCGGAAAAGGGAAAAACAAAACGTGTTTTCTGTTTTTCTTTCTTTCGTGAGAGTCACGGTTTTGCTTCCGCGAGAGGCACGGTTGTGCTTTCGCGAAAGTCACGACCGTGCCTCTAGGAAAGGGAAAAACAAAACGTGTTTTCTGTTTTTTTTTCTTTCGTGAGAGTCACGGTTTTGCTTCCGCGAGAGGCACGGTTGTGCTTTCGCGAAAGTCATGGCCGTGCCTCTAGGAAAGGGAAAAAATACGCATTTTCTGTTTTTTTTCTTTCACGAGAGTCACGGTTTTGCTTTCGCGAGAGGCACGGTTGTGCCTTCGCGAGAGTCACGGCCGTGCCTCTCGGAAATGGAAAAAAATGCGTTTTCTGTTTTTTTCCTTCCACAAGAGTCACTGGTTTGCTTTTACGAGAGGCACGGTTGTGATTTCGCGATAGGCATGAGCGTGCCTTTTTCGGAAAGGGAAAAAATCATGCTCTCGGTTCAGTTTTTTCGTCCAGTTTTTTTCGTGAAAAAAAGTTCGTCAAAACCTATCAACATGAGATCTAGTTTTGAAAATTTCGACGCGAGGAATCGAATGGTGAAAACGATTCAAGATTTGAACGCACGTTTAAAGAGATAAAACGTTTTGAATAAACGGATCTATGAAAAAAGGGAAAACTCCCAGGTTGCGACAAGTGGCGTGCTGCATGTGCGCCACTTGTCGCGACCTGGAAAAGTGGAGTGTTCTTTACAACGAGTACTCCTTAATTAGTGATTTCGAATTAACTCGCGCCCAGCTCGATTGACTTGACCATTTGACTATTGATGCATTGACCATATGACAACACACATGTTGACCTTTAACTTCTGACCACTGCACTGACCTTTCACATTACAAAAATCTCGTCAAATAATTTTTTCATGAATTTGAGAAAGAATTCATAATTTTGAAAAGTTTCATTAATTTAAAAAGTTAAACAATGTGAAATAGTTCACGAATTTTTAAAGGTTAACAATTTTGAAAAAAAATCACGCATTTATGAAAAGTTCGAAATTTTCAAAAAGTATTTGTTAATTTGAAAACTGTTCGTGAATTTGAAAAAAAATTCACCTACTTGAATTTTTTTTCACAAATTTGGAAAAAGTTCATGGATTTGAAAAAATATCACAAATTGAAAAAATGCCCAACGAATTTCAAAATAAAGTTCATGATTATAAAAGAATGTTCACAGATTTGAAAAAATAGCTCATGGTTTTGTAAACTTTACGAATTTAAGAAAAGTTTACAATTTTAAGAAAAAGGTCACGAATTTGATTTTTTTAGAAAAAACCCATTCTAGAGAACACCAGGAAAAACGCCCCTCAAAACCGTAGGTTCCCAAAATCAGTGAGAGAAAAGGAACTGCATGCCCCGATCAAACTAGCGTTCATGACGTGTGCGTACATTGCAAAAACAGAGAAAATATAGCAAAATGGGCCGAGCCCAAGGACGAACGACGGGTGTAGAATGAACTGCCATTACCTGGGCCGGAACAAATAGCACTGTATTCATCAAACTCTCAGCAAAATAAGGTACCCTCCACCTCTACGTTCGACGGAGAGCACAAACCAGTAGGCTAGCCCACCCGTTGCGAAGCAGATATTTTTTCATTTCTTTTATTCGTTTCTTAAGTTCGTGGTTTTCTCTCCTTGCATTTTAATCGGTTTTTCTTTTTACTATTTCATTTTCTGTATTTCCTTTTCTTTATAAATTTTACGAACCTTTTCCAAATTCATTGAACGTTTCTCAAAATTGATGAATTTTTTTAAAAATTTGTAAACTTTTTTTAAATTTGATGAACTTTTTCAAAAGAAATCGATGAACTTTCTTTCAAATCCGCTGAAGTTTTTTCAAAATCGATGAAATTTTTTCCAAATCAGTTAAACTGTTTTCAAATTCGTTGAAATTTTCTCAAAATCAATGAACTTTTTTCCAAATCCACTGAACTTTATTCGAAACAGATGAACTTTTTTTCAATTCCGTTGAACTTTTTTCAAAATTGATAAACATTTTTTCAAATCCGTTGAACTTTTTTCAAAATTGATGAACTTTTTTCAGATTCGATGAACTTTTTCTAATTATGATGAACTTTTCTCTGATTCGATGAACTTTTTTCAATTATGATGAATTTTTCTGAACTTCATTGATTTTTTTTCCAGATTCGATGAACTTTCTTCAAACTCGATAAACTTAAAAAAACAATGAATTTTTCAAATTTATAAAATTCATGGATTTTGAAGAACACGTTCTTTGATTATTTTTAAAGAAAAGTGCACGCATTTAGCAAAGAAGGAAAGAGAAAAGGCGAACAAAACCATTACAAGAAAAGAGAAACAAGAAAAAAATGGTTTGGGAAGCTTCCCACACCGGGCATTTTGCAAGCTGGAGAAACAATAAAAGAAAGCAAACGACGGTAGTAAGCACTGGTCGTTCATTGGTGTAGTGGTTGGCGCAGCCCTGTGGTAAGCGTGAGGTCCGCTACATTTTTTGCTATTTCGAACAGAAATAAAATAATAAATGGGCCGGCCCGCTACGCGCTCCTTGGAGCACCAGCATCGCTAATCGGCGCTAACAGCGCTTAAGGCACCAAATAGGGTTTAGGCCTATTTATTGCCTGGATCAACACATAGCGAGCAAACATGCACCCCATCCTCTCCCTATCACGCACATATGTGCCAGCCAATACACAGTTTTTTCACATGCCTTTCCTCCCACCAATTTTAGGAATGTTTTTGGAAGGTTCTAGAACCTTCCCTGAACTAGTTTTCTTTAGTATGTGTTTTCGCTGTTTTTTTAATTTTTTAGTTTTCTTTTTATTATTTATCTATCGTTTCTGTTTTTCCTTTTTCATTAAATTTGGGAACATATTGTGTAAATCAGTGAACAGTTTTAGAAATTTCATGATTTGTTCTGAAATCAGGATTTTTTTTTAAAAAATTCTCAAAAAAATTGAATCAATGAACATTGTTTCCTAATTCCTGAACATTTATTGTATTTGCTAATATATTTTTTAAATCAAAGAACATTTTTTATATTCATAAACATTTGTTTGTGAATTGATGAATATTTTTTGAAATACATTAATATTTTTTTATTTGTAAATAGTTTATAATCTACTAAAATTTTTTGGAAAGAATTGGGAATAATTTTTGAAATGCGCAAACATTTTTTAAATTTGTGAATATTTTTAAAAATTCATCAACATTTATAAATTCAAAAACTACTTGAATTTATGAACATATTTTGAATTGAAGAACATGTTTGAAACCCGAAAATAGAAGTTGAGATTGATGAACAGTTCTATAGAAGTAAAAGAACAACAAACAAATAAAAAATGTGAAACAAAAACAAAAATAGGAACACTAACCCCGCACATGGGCCGACCCAAAATGCGTGCGGAGGCGTATGGGGTGTGCGATTGGTGGCTATGTGCCGGCAAGACCTCATAATCGGTGATAATGCAGAAAACCGTCAGATCTCTCGATAGGGTTCCTGACGAGATCGGAAGTATCACGACGGAGCCTGCACGCACATGTTACCCAGGTTCGGCCTCCATAGAGTAATACCCTACGTCCCGCTTCTTCTTTTTATTCATGATGGTGGGATACCTCGTGTGAGGGAGTACAATGGTATTAACTAGACTGCTGCCGAGAGTTATTTTCTCTAAGATTAAATGATGATGAGAGCCTTTCCAACCTCCCCTTGTATAGGCGGTGGAGACTAGGCTTTACAGGGAGGAGATACGATCAAGGTCGCCGCCCTTTGTGACTTGGGAGGCAAGATGGTCGCAAGTCGGTTCATCCCGCTACTGGGCCTTGTGCTCCCCCTACCGGGCCTCCTGCCTGGTCCGCCTTGGTGAGCCACCCCCGGTGCATAGCCCACTATCGTCCTGGGTGTTGTGTGATGGCGACAATCCCCCGTGTGGATTTCTTGTAAAGTCTCCTTTCGTCCTCTTACAAGAAGCATCATTGGAATATGCCCATCTAGGTGCGTTTGTAGAGCTCTCTGCTTATCACCGTGTATGCTTTCGACCTACAGACTAAGCATCAAGCTTCCATCTTATTTGTTGGGAGGTAGTCTTTGATCATGTATGCTAGCAAGGGTTGGGTCCAATCTAGTGGAGCAGCAAACACTCCTTATCTTGGTTTTGTATCTGGTGCTCCTTCCGTGAAGTCTGGCGCGAACTTGTCTACATTTTCGACCTCTGGTAGATTGGAGGTCGTTATTATTTCTTTGGCGCCTTATATTTTTGCTGATGATTTGTGCAATATTTCCATGAATGTTTCCTCGAGTACTCGAACCCTTGTCGCACCCATCCGTGCCAAACTGTCGGCTACTATGCTATCGCTTTCATTTGACATGGTATAGCTCGATGCCGTCGAACTTGCCTTCTAGTTCCTGGACTAGTGTGCAGTATACGACCATCTTTGCATCTTTGATGTCAAATTTTTTCATTAATTGTTGTACCACAAGGTCGATGTCGCCTCGGTATATGAGGCGCCTTTGCCCCTGGAGGCCACGACACGGAGCCCATGGAGAAGGGCCTTGTACTCCGCCACGTTGTTAGTGTCGCGAAAGTGTAGCTACAGGACATAGTTCATCATGTCGCCCCTTGGAGATACCAACACCACGCCAGCCCCCAGTCCTTGCATGGTCATTAATCCGTTGAAATACATTGTTCGGTACTCGAGGTCAATGTTCTTGGGAACCTGCTGGGCCTCGGTCCATTCGACCAGGAAGTCGGCGATCACCTGAGACTTGATCGCTGAGCGTGGTTTGTATGAGATCTCAACTGGCAAAAGCTCGATTGTCCACTTTGCTACGCGACCTATGGTGTCATTGTTATTGATGATATCAGAGAGCATGGCATGGCTAACCACTATGATTTGGTTGCCTGAAAGTACTGTCGCAACTTCTTAGCTGCCATGAACACTTCGTATGTGATATCTTCTGATAATAAGGGTACCGTGTCTTATATGGTGTTAGCACTTTGCTGAAATAGTATACTAGGTGTTGTACCCGCTGGGCTTTTCCGACCTCCTCTCTTTCCACTACTATCACCACGCTGACCACTTGGATGGTTGCCGATATATATATATATATATATATATATATATATATATATATATATATATATATATATATATATATATATATATATATATATATATATATATATATATATATATATATATATATATATAGCATGGGTTCATATTGTGTTAGGGAGGCTAGGAGCGGGTTTGAATGTTGTAGTCGTTTGAGGTTGGTGAATGCCGCTTTGGCCTCGTTGCCCTAGTAAAAGTTGTCCCATTTCTTCAAGAGTCGGTAAAGTGGGATAGCTTTCTCTCCCAGCGTAGAGATGAAGCGGCTGAGGGCTGCCACACATCTCGTGAGCTTATGGACTTCTTGAACCATTTCCGGTGGGTTCAGGTTGACTATTTCTTGAATTTTTTTCGGGTTGGCCTCTATCCCCCACTTGGACACAATGAATACCAGAAGTTGCCCTGCGGGGACTCCAAAGATGCATTTTTCGGGGTTCAGCTTCATGATCAAGCTGTGAAGGCTATCGAATGTTTGCTGGAGGTCATCTAGGAGGCTGGAGCCCTTGCGAGATTTGATCACAATGTCATCGATGTAGGCCTCTACGTTGATCCCAATTGGGCTATGGAAACACTTCTGCATCGTCTGTTGATAGGTTGCTCTAGCATTTTTGATCCCAAAGGCATTGTGATGTAATGGAAAGGTCCATAAGGTATGATGAAGGATGTATTTTCCTGGTCCGACACTTTCATGCACATTCTGATGATACCCTGAGTAGGCGTCAAGGAATCATAAGTGCATGCTTCCGTGGTAGGATTGATGATCTGATCGATTCATGGAAGATGGAACAAATCCTTGGGTCATGCTTTGTTGAGATCAGTGTAATCGGCACACATGCACCAAGACATGTTTTTCTTGTGCACCATAACTGGGTTAGCAAGCCACTCTGGGTGTGCGACCTCTCTGATGATCCCGGCATCAAGGGGCCGAGCTATCACTTCTCCTATGGTTTGTGCTTCTATGTGGCGAAGCGGCGTAAGGCTTGTTTGACTAGCCATGCGTCCTTACGGACGTTTAGGCTAGCTATGCTCTGCTTTGTTGGCTGGCATCCCTGGCATGTTGGCAGGCCTCCAAGCGAATATGTCCCCGTTAGCTCGGAGGAAGGTGAGGAGTTCTTCTTGCTCCTCCGAGAGGTCTTTCCCAATTGTTACTGATTTCTTGACGTTCTCCGGGTGCACCAGGAATTTTTTCGTGTCTTTGGGCGGTTGAAAAATTAGGCTTGGCCTTGGTTCTTTCGGGAACTCCATTGTTGATGTGTTGAAGTCTTGCTAGCAACTTCCTCCTCGAACGCTTTTTCTGGGCTCCCATAGGTTGTGATGGTGCCATTCAGACCTGGTATCTTCAATTGTAGATATGTGTATGACGGTACTACCATGAATTTCACGTGTGCTAGTCTGCTGAAGATTGCATTATGTGAAAGGGGTGTCCTCGAACTGAAGGCGTTCAACTTGGAAATTATCCTCGCCTCTGAAGACAACCTCAAATTTGATTCGCCCTAGGAGCGAACGGGGCAACCCTGACATGAAACCGTGGAAGCCCTCGTCCAAATTCCATAGGCCGAATAGGGAGATCCCCATCTTGGCTAGAGTGTCAAGGAAGATTATATTATGTTATGGCCACTGCCCCCGTCCATCAGGACACGTGGGAGGCGGCACCCCCCGATGATTGGATCTACCAGACATGTGTGCTTGCCTAGGTGGGGGATGTGTTCGGTATGATTGTCTCTACTGAATGTCATTGCTTTTTCTGACCATGCAAGGAGCTCGCTGGGCGCGGGCACCACCGCATAGATCTCGCGTCGCATGATCTTTTGATTCTGATGTGTTTCTGCTGCTGAAAAGATCATGTTTACAGTGGACACATGGGAGGGCTGGTGGGTTGAAGAAGGCCCAGCTTTCTCCCTCCAGGCAATAGCCCATGCGTATTTTCTTGCGATGTGGTTCGACCCAAGGTAACCCACCACAGTC
>NC_041392.1:270962942-270991680 GCF_002162155.2 Triticum dicoccoides | reverse complement strand
TAGAAGATCCGCCCCTGCCGTCAACCGCTAGCTCGAAGGAGTCGAAGCTGAAGGTTTGGCTCAGCATGAATTTTTCGGGCCCGTCTGGATCTCTGCCCCGGATTAGGCCTCCGACCAGCGTCGCTTGTGCCTGTCGCGCCAACTGACAGTGCAGAAAATCGTCAGATCCCTTGGTACGGTTCCTGACGAGATTGGAAGTACCGAAATGGTGCCCGCACACACAAGTTATCCAGGTTCGGGCTTCCGGAGAGTAATACCTTACGTCCTCCTTCTTTGTTATTCATGATGGTGGGATACCTCTTCTGAGGGACTACAATGGTGTTAACTAGGCTACTACCGAGAGTTATTTTACCCAACATTAGATGATGATGAGAGCCCTCCAACCTCTCCTTATATAGCTGGTGGGGGTTAGGGTTTACAGGGAGGAGATGCGATCTAGGCCGCCGCCCTTTGTCACTTGGGAGGCAAGATGGCCGCGACTTGATTCATCCCCCTGTTGGGCCTTGTAGGCCCCCTATCGAGCCTCTTGCATGGTCCTCCTTGGTGAGCCACTCCCGGTGCATAGCCACGTCAATCGACACCTTCTGCGCCTGTTAGGGCCCCGGCGCTCACGTGCCGCAGATATGGGCCAGCCCATCGCGCGCGCGATTGGATCGCTAGTCAAGATGCGCTGGTTCGCTCGGTCAACGACTAACCGACCGACTATTGATTGGTCAACCATTGGCTTTTGAAAAAAATGCAAAATAAAATATCACAAAAAATCATAGCGAATTTGGAAAGATTCATGAATTAAAAATAGTTCACGGTTTTGGAAAAAAGCAAAAAAATTGAAAAAATGTTTGGTTTTTGAATTTTCTTGGAGGATTTGGAAAAATCAACGATTTTGAAAAAAAACAAGAATTAGAAAAATGTTTGCGGTTTTTTCAAAAAGTTTGGCAATTTGAAAATAGTTCATCGATTTTGAAAAACAAATCATGGATTCTAGAAAAACTTCGCCCTTTTTTTAAATCTTGAATTTGAAAAGTTCACGGGTTTTAGAAAAAAGATGTTCCTAAATTTAAAAACAATTATGAATGTAAATGTATTCATGCATTTGAAAAAAATTGCGGGATTCAAAAAATATTTGTGAATTTGAAAAAATTCAACTTTAAAAAAAAGGTTCATAAATTTTTAAAATGTTCAAAGATCTTAATAAAAAATTGAATTTAAATAAAATTCACATGTATAAAATTGAAGGAAAGTAAAATTAATAATGAATAGGAAAATAAAATAAGAAAGAAAAAAGAAAAAGAGAACAAAAAAAAGGCGAGAAAAAAACGCACTATAGCTACTGTCTTAAAATGGACTGGCCCGTTCGGTCGGAACTCGCTTGAGACATGCTTAAGCAAGCTCGGAAGAATACAATACTAATTTAATTTTATATGCCTTAAAGAGGGGTGGGTGCCGATTTGTAGTACTACAGCTTAAGAGCATCACTAACAGATGCGTCAAACTAGCGCCGCGCCGCAAAATCCTCCGTTTTAGTGCGTGCGCAACCAGAATAGTTGCTCCAGCGGGCGCACGAAAACAGCGCGCGGCATACGTAATCCAGCGCGCGGGCCGAAACGCAATCTCGCGCCGCTTATTTGCTGTGCCCGCTCCCGCACGCTGGACTCTCGCGCGCTCGCTCGCACCTCCCACCCCTATCCAGCCACGCCGCCGCCGCCGACCGCGCCACCCGGCGACCGTTCCGGCGCTTCCCCAGCCTATCCCTGCCCCGCGCGCGCTTTCTCCGCCCCCCCTCTAGTCCCGTCGCCCCGCGCGCGTGCTGGTCCTCCGACGAACAGCGCCCGCGCGCTCGCTGCCGCTCGGCGCCCGCAAGGTGTTCGACAAAACGCCTAGAAGGTATGTATTGCTCAAAAGCCATGAATTTCGTGCATGTTTATTGTAGTTTTTTATTTATAGCATAGTATTCAACATTGTAGATGAGTTCGTCGTATGATTCTTCCGAAGAAGAATTTGATATGGAAGAAGAGGAGGATCTTGCAATGATCCTAGCTATGCATATTAATAAAAAAAACCAAAGCACGGTGGTTCGGTTATGGGTCGGCAAAAAATTTGGAAGGATAGGATCGATGCCCACAACAGATTGATCAGGCATTATTTTGCGGAGAATCCCACATCCCGAGTCGTATTTTCGTCGCCGGTTTAGGATGAGCACCGAGTTGTTCAGGCGAATTGCAGAGAAACTAGCGATCCATGACTGCTTTTTTCAGCAAAGGAGGAATGCCGCCGGAGAGCTCGGGCATAGCACCTTTCAGAAGGTGACAGCCGCTTTGCGTATGTTGGCATACGGTATACCGACTGATCTAGTTGATGATCACTTGGCTATGGGTGAGAGCCAAGCCATCATGTGTGTCAAGCGCTTCGCAGTCAGAATTGTGCAAGTGTTTGGCGAGGAGTATTTGAGATCTCCCAACGCTGAAGACGACGCAAGTCTTTTGGCATGAACAAAGCTCGCGGCTTTCCTGGCATGCTTGGCTCAATAGATTGCATGCATTGGACTTGAAAGAATTGTCCAAAGGCATGGCATGGGCAATTCCACGGCCAAAAAAGGGTTCTACTATAATCCTTGAAGCGGTGGCCGATCAAGAGACTTGGATTTGGTATGCATTCTTTGGAATGCCTGGATCTTTGAATGACATCAATGTTGTCAACCGGTCACCACCGATGAGTAAGATTGCAAATGGGGAGTTGCCACCGGTGCAGTTTGTAGCAAATGGTCGTACATACAACTATGACTATTATCTAGCGGATGACATCTATCCAAAGTGGCAAACCTTTGTCAAGCCGTTGAAAAAGCCAGAAGGTAAGAAAAATCTTGATTTCCACAATGCTTAGGCGGCGGCTAGAAAAAATATGGAGAGAGCTTTTGGGATTTTGCAAGCCCAATTTGCTATTGTGAGAGGACCGGCTAGATTTTGGGATCAGAAGATGCTTTGGTGCATAATGCACGCTTGCGTGATCATGCACAACATGATCATCGAGAACGAGCGTGGCCAAGATGTAGACTACTCTCAGTATGAGCTCTTGGGATATCCCGTGCGAGTGCGACGGAGGGCTGAAAGGGTGACCCGTTTTGTTGCCTTCTATCATGCCATCCGACATCCCGCAACGCATAATGATCTTCAGAAGGATCTCATTAAGGAGTGATGGGCATGGAATGGACAACAAAGAGCATCATGATTTGTGCGTTCGTTATTGTATTGTTGAACTATTTGTTGTGTTAATTGCACTATTTGTTGTATTGAACGATAAACTGTTTGTTTGAGTTGTAATAAACGAAATTGAACTATTTATTTTTGTTTGTTTTGATTTTTTTGCTTCTGTTTTCAAATGCATATGTTGTTTGTGCGAGTCGCACGCTGCATTTTTGTGCGCTGCTGGAGCGGCGCGTGCTGCATTTTAGCGCGGATGCTAGAGCGGGCGCTGCACGCCGCGTCAAACCAGGCGATGGGCGTGCGCTAAAGCTGTTTTTGCGCGCGCCGCGTTCGATGCCTGTTGGAGATGCTCTAAGGCATGGAATAGGATCAGGGTCCGCCGACCCACGCTAGATAGGTGCTCCCAACTCTTTGATTCGCGTGAAATGGGCTGCAGTAAACGTAGTATTTATTTCTCCGTTGTTTCTTAAAAAGAATTATTTCTTCAGTAGACGAGTTCTAGACGCCCTAACTCAACTCTGAAAATTTTGCGGAGCTAGCAGAATTCCGAACAGGCTCTTAATAACCAGTTTACACTTTACGAGTAAACAAAAGCGTAAAACGCCTTGCGTTGTGAACAGTGGCATTCGTCCCTCACGCAAACGGGGAGTATACGACAAGACAACTTTATTTCCGGTAAGATTAGATTCGGGACCCAATAATTTAGTCTATACAACTCGAATCCGTAGACCAAACAGACGCTTCTGGACTCCGCGGCTATTAATTAAATCAGATTTGTTGGCAATATAATAGCATAGTGGTACTGTCATACACGTACCAGTGCTGAAAGAAGAAGCTAAGATCGAGCTGCTAATATAATACACACTAATCATGGCCTTCCACTAGCCCTGTCCCACCTTAATTTAATCATCAATTGCCAAATCCAGCTATGCATGTATAGATACTGCGTCCAAGATTTCGTGGGGGGATTGTTTATTTCCCTGTCGTCATGGCTGACCTCAATTTAGAAGCTGCTAGCTTAGTTGCAGCAGGATATGTACCGAATTTCTTTACTGTCTTATAATCTGAAATTTGTCTACTAAATTTAATTATTGTTACAAAATGGTGGAGTCTTAATAAACATAATTAACTATGTCATCTGGAGATGTGAGTACTACTAGTAGCAACTAATTTATAACTCCTCGTATATTTAAGAGCAATTCTAGTTTACGCCCAAAACTTTTTCTAGACAAAATGTGAATTTTATTAGCTTAAAATGGAACATACATCATAAAAAAATACAAACACAATAAGCACGCATCAGTTTTCTGCATAATTAGAATACATATAACCAACAAAATTTGTGTTTAAGCATATTTGAGAAATGCCTTCAACAAAGTAACGACGTAAACTCATCATTACTAGGTATAACCAACTCGGGTCAAAGTTAGGCTATCACCCCCGAGCTCTAAACCAGGTGCTCGGTTAGCACCACCATCAACATCACTCATGTATTATCGCCACCTCTTTTCCACGTTCTCATCAGCTACATGTGACATGCGACTGTCGCCGCAGCACAACCATCACTCCGTGCCAAGCCGTCGTCGTCCATAGTTTGCATCTCGCTGTCGAAGTCCACAACTGGATCTCGAGGAAGGAACCCTCACGAAGAGCTTACGATGGCCACCGCAATCCACAGCAAGGCTGTCGCCGAAGGCCGGAGTGGTCACCTCAACGTGCGAATCTGGGTGATGGGCCGGCCACTCCAACATCCCCACTCAAGACCGTCATGATCAAGACGACGGGTGTCATCACACGACGACAACAACAACAACCACCATGCCACAGATCAAGCCCTGCTAGCATAGATGGTCGGATATGGCCATGTTCTGGTTAGACCCACCGTCCTCCGCCTGAGAAGCATGACCATCAGGTGAGGCGACGTAGAAAAGGAAGTGAAGGGGCGATCCATCACCATCTCATGGTCGTTCGCCGGGAACCACGCCCATCAGTGCAATAGACGTCAGGAGTCGTCGCCACGCCCATGACCTTCATGAACGCATCTAAATCAGCACAGGGAGGAAGGGCCCAGGATCAAGAATTCCACCACCTGGAGCCACCGCCACCCCCACGATCTTCATGACCGCATCGAGATCAGCACGAGGAGGAATGCCCTAGTAGCAAGAGTTCTGTCATCGCTGACATCTGACCGGACATGACCTGCTGGTGGTGGCAAGGGAGAAGGGGCGAGAAAGGGCCTTGAGTAGGGGCGGTGGCAAGCCACCCAAGTCACCCAACAGGACAATGCGGGGGGCACTAGATGTGTTCCCAAAATGTAGGTCTGTTGACTATGACACTGATGACAAATAGATTAGAAATGCCCACGCCGCTCTCTAGCTAGGGCAGCTTGAATGAACCATAGTGTCGCCTCATCCACCCACATTCCATTTGCTACTGTCGGTCGATGTGGGCGGGTAAATCTTGCGCCATAGTCAACGGCAGCGGGCCTGCTAGGACGGATGTGGCATGGTCGCCTAGACATCAGGACACACTTGGCGCAATTGGGTGTTGGGGTGGTGTTCCTGGCCATGGAGGCTGCGTGGGCAGCTCGACAGTTCGAGCTATAAGTGTGGCGATCTAGCAGCGCTCTATTCGGGGTTTGGCGCGAACCCGTGTTTCCCCCTCTCATGCCTTAGTGTTGCTCTTCAACGCGTGGTGCCACATGGAGGTATGCATTAGGCGCTGATGCTTGTGGTTGTGAAGTCGGTTGATGGTTGGATTTGACTCTCGTGGGCTCTATAGTGTCTCAGCCATCGTCACCAAGTGGTGTTGGTAGCGGCGCCAGGGACACTACTCTCACAGGTCAAGATTGCGGTCGATGGTGCCTCGAGTTGTCGAATCTGGATCCCGCGGTGGCTCTAGTGTTCCCCAACCGGCCAGCTCGCATGGTTCTTGTGCTATCAGCGGGGCTTCCCTTGGCTCCAGTGGTGTTGTCGTGACTCAGAGTTTAGGCGGTCGGTGGTTCCCTTCAGTTGTTTCGAGGGGTGGGTGTTTTGGCTGCTTGTGGTGAAAGCATTGCTCTAGCTTTCCCAGAGCTGATGACATCAATGTCTATGGGCACCATAAACCTTCTTGGTGTGTTGTGGTCTGAGATCTTATGCCCTCTTCTCTTGGCTTCAGGGGAAACCCTTGTTCCAGATCTTCCTTGATCTGTCGATGGAAATGATCCTATATGGTGGTCCTTTCTTGAAGGCATCATCTTGGAGTTTTTTTTCTAGTTCTACTAATGCTTGATGCGCATATGGTGGGGCAGCGGCCTTGGGTCAATGTGGCTTGGTCTCGTGTTTAGCAATGATGCCGGATTCGGTCTGAGCTATGATGCGGTTAAGGTTTGGCAGTAGGTGTCATCCAGCATGTTCGTGAGGTGCTCGTACCTCACTATGTTTTTTGTGGGGTTGGGGCTGTAGAGGCAGGGCCTCTGCAGTGACGATGGCATGAGATGAATGTTCGGTTGCTAGGGCATGATCGCCACATGCTCATCGCGTTTCTCATGCTTTGGTCTGTTACTCAAGTCGGAGATGGTTGGTTACTGTGTGGGTGTTCAACTGTTTGGCATGGGCCAACATGAGTTTCAAATTTGGTTTTGACAAGGGATTTGCTGGTGACCGTCGATGGTGAAGTTGGAGTCGCTGGCTCACGGGGGATTGATGATGATGCTTGATGATAACATGGACATTGCTTTTCTTCTCGACGACATGTGTGTCTTTGTGTAGGTAGCCATGTTGGCTGGTGTTGCCCTGTGTGGGTTCTTGTAATATTGTTTGCCAGGGTTTTTGCTAATTAACCGGATAACTCTACTTCTTCATTAATGAGACAAGGCAAAACTTTTGCCTCAGTTTCGAAAAAAGGTTAAGGTCTATATGAAATGTAGCCCGAGGTTGCGCTACCATACTTTGTGTTAGGATCCGTTTGCATTGTTGCAGATTTTTTCTGTCCATGCCGATTTTTTGGCTATCTGGTCAACTTAAGCACCCTCGTATTGGCAAGACGGAGACAACAAAATCCTTTGCCAATAATTTGGCGGGCCTAATTTTGGAGGATTGGCATGTGCATGAACAAAACATGTCCAATTTCTAGCTTAGCAACTCTTAAGTATACTAAGGTCCGTTTCTCTACATTTTCCAATGCACATAATATTTTATTTTCCTGAAATATAAAAACAGTAGAAAACAAGAACCAACATTTGGCACTTAATAAATAGGTTAGTTCCAAATAAAGTTCAAGAACATTGCATAAATTATTGATAATATGGATGAAACATATAAAAATTATAGATAGGTTGGAGATGTATCATTTGTGTCCACCGAAGAAGAGTTTTGCCCATAGTAAACAACATAGGTGACCTCGGACCATGGCTTGTAGATGCCCTCCTTGCCAGCGGGAGGGACATGTTCTGTCTATGTCGCAGACACATCCATTGTTTCAATCACCTCCTTCTCATCATGTTGTCACTACAATCTAGGATGACATAACTGGCATCAAGTGATGGGGCCTATACTAGGAGTGGCTAACGCCAGGGATCCTGGCTTCATTGACTACCCAAACAAGGAGCAAACCCTAGGAGGCGAAGACAACCTTCGTAGCCTCCGAGACTAGAGGGCGGCAGTGTCCCAGATCGCATCTACCATGTAAACCCTAGACCTCTCCTGCCTATATAAAGGGAGGTCTAGGATCCTCATTGATCATCTATCCATGAATAGGAAACTCTCAGTAACAATCTCATACACCATTGTAACTCCTCGCACAAGGTATCCCTCCACCATGAATAACAAAAAAAGGCATGGCATAGGGTATTACTCTCCGGAGGCCCAAACCTAGATAAACCCCTCATCTAGGACTTCTAGCTGCGCTTGGACCCCTACTGAGGGATCTGAAGATATTTAGCACCGGAAGTTGATGCGCCAGGCACGGGCGATGCTGGCTAGAGACCGATCTTGGATCATACCTTTTCCTACTCCCGGTGGCCTTTCACCGAGACAGATCCTGACCTTCGGCTCCTTCACGTTCATCGCTGACGGGGAAGGACGGGTCGACATCAGCCCACTGGCTTGCCCCACACGCACCATCTACATCAGCATCATTGCTTTCGTCACCAATGCCCGCGGTGATCTCTGGTTGTGCCTACCACCTGTTTGGCCTGAAACACGGGACGAGGTCCCGATTTCAGCGACCTTCCCGTCCGACCTCGATAGCCCTCTCTCGTTTGGATTAAGGAACACGGGGGCTGCTTATCAGTGTGGACTTCATCGACAACTCCACAAAAACATATAGTTTGTCACCATGGTTTGCGACAACTGCCGTATCGACCACGTGCAAGAGGATTGTTTCCTCGACAAAACAATTTCAGACTGCAGCATTGACACGGCAGACCTACTACCACTGTTTGATCATAAGGATGCCAATAGAAAACCAACCTCGCCAAAGGAGGACGAAGCCGTCGGCAACATGGCTCCGACAACTGAGGGCGGATTACCAAGATGCAGGAGCCACGACGAATGACAGAAGGACATCTCGACTCCTGACACCTCGCAAGGAACAGAGGATGAGGTCAAGTAATACGTTCCACAACTGATCTCGTTGCACAAAGTAATGTTCACGGAAGTGGAGGCCGATGCAAGAGACAACACGCCACACTCAACCATGACAACAGTGGCATCGGAAAAGGGAGTAGAGCTCTCAAACCCGTCTACCCAGACGGATAGCCCGCCCACACCACAGTCTTCAGAGGACGAGCTCCATGAAATTCTCACCCCATGGACTGCACGACATGCACTGGCAAAGGTGGCCACGTGGCCACAAAACACAACAGGCGACAACATTATATGCCTCACTGAGCCGGTCCGCCGCATGGGCCACCAAAGCAACATGGTGGCTAGCAGCTGCGACAATGATGGAGAGTCCTTAGAGCAGTATGAACCGACAGAGCTCCCCTCACCAGCCCAACGTATCCAGGAAGCAGGTCACACTTGTAGACAGATTGGAGGCCGCACCTACATATCTGAAGATCCTGGTAAACCTCTTCAAAGTTGTACATAGGATGGACGAGGTCCAAGACAAGCATATGAACGATGCACAGAGCATCTTATCTCTGCCCCGCAAATGGCCGACACCAGGAGGGCAGAAGCCAAGTAGCGCCCAGGAGAACTGCGCAGCACTAGATGCCAGCGACCTTCGTCATACGATACAAGCCGCAAAGACAAGGAACCAGGGAGATCCATCCCTGACTGGCTTGATTTTCACCTAGATCTTCGCAACCACCTACGAGCCCGAGCCATGGAATGCTACGGGCTGGAATATGAAACTCCGATACCTCGGCTAACGTCAGGCGTCACACCTTCATGCTTGGGCTACAAGGTCATAATACATTAGTTACCTAAGCCTTTCATCATGTGGTGCGTTAGGAAGTATTCAGGGGACACAAAACCTGACCTATGGCTCAATGACTACTTGACATTTATCGAGCTGGCGCACGACAACATCAACAACGCCCAACGCCACGTCCCACTGTGCTTGTCTGGATCGGCATGAACATGGTTGAACGGGCTCCCGCCAAACTCCATCCATAGCTGGGCGGACTTTGAGCATGAGTTCCTCAACAACTTCAAGGGATGTACCTCCGGCCTGGAAATGCAATGGACCTCCACAACATAATCCAAGGAGAACAAGAGTTAGTCCGCGACTACATCGCCCGTTGGCTCAAAAAGAAAAATACCATACCACATGTCTCCAACGGAACGGCCATAGAGGCATTCATCAGTGGGGCACTAGAACCCATTCTTAGGCATAAGCTCGGAAAGAAAAGGGCACAAGGAAAATTTCCTGACATGGCAGCCCTCCTGAAGGTTCCAAATGACTTCAAAACACGTGAGGAGACCGCCCAGGCAGGTCACTGCTACGAGCGACCAACAGGGTCAGCCGACACTCGCGGTAGTGGAGGCCGCCTCACCCGCGGCCACACCCACGGACACAACCGCAAGCAGAAGAAGAGGCCGCAACTGGTGGCCGCCACACAGGAGGCTACTGAAAGAAACAGTAAAAGGAGCAAAGTACGAAGGTAGATCAAGGCATGCGTCCTGCTCCTATGAAGGGATCATGAGCAGCCCCTGCGGGTACCACAGCTACGAGGCCTATAAGGCACTGCACTCGATGTGCGAATGCCACCTCAATGAGCAGCTCACCCAAGAGAAGAACACCAGGAGCAGAGATGACTCGAACAACGAGGGCAACCGCCGCCCACGAGCGACCAACCAGAGGAACGCACAAGGCTAGCAAAAGGAGAGCACCAAGGCACATGCGGTGAACATGATCTTCTGAGGCCCAGAGTCAAAGAGGGCTCAAAGGAAAACCTTGCGGGAGGTCTACACACTTGTCCACGGTGTCCCCAACTCATGGATTGGTCAAACACACCATCTCCTTTGGGCTCAATGACTACACAGATTATATCCCCAACCCAGGGAAGAACGCAATCATTGTCAACCCCATCATTGGAGGCTACCGGTTATCAAATGTGCTCATGGACGGCGGGTCCGGCCTCAACATCATCTACGCTACAATGATGCAGAAAATGGGCCTCCCCATAATTGTTCTACAACTTTTGCCAACACATTTCCACGACATATTTCCTGGAAAGAAGGCCGAACCGCTCGACCAGGTCACGCTAGAGGTCATATTTGTCCCTGAAGAAAACTTCCGTCTAGAAAATGTTTGGGAATGCAGTAATTTAAAAAAAATTCCTATGCACACGCAAGATCACGGTGATGCATAGCAACGAGAGGGGAGAGTATCATCCACATACCCTCATAGACCGTAAGTGGAAGCATTATGACAACGCGGTTGATGTAGTCGTACGTCTTCGCGATCGACCGATCCCAGCACCGAAAGTACGACACCTCCGTGATCTGCACATGTTCGGCTCGGTGACGTCCCGCAAACTCACGGTCTAGTAGAGCTTTGAGGGAGAGCTTCGTCATCACGACGGCATGATGGCGGTGATGATGTTGCTACCAGAACAGGGCTTCGCCTAAGCACCGCTACGATATGAACAAGGTGGATTATGGTGGAGGGGGGCACCGCACACGGCTTGGAACAATCAACTTGTGTGTCTATTGGGTGCCCCCTGGCCATGTATATAAAGGATGGAGGGAGGAGGAGGTCAGCCCTCATAGGGCGCACCCAAAGTGTGGAGTCCTACTAGGACTCCCTAGTCCTAGTAGGATTCCACCTCCCATATGGAATAGGAAAAAGGGGAGGGAGAAGGAGAAGGAAGGAAGGGGGCGCCCCCTTTCCCTAGTCCAATTCGGACGAGTCCATGGGGAAGGGGCGCGGACACCCTTGAGGCCTTTCTCTCATTTCCTGTATGGCCCATTAAGGCCCAATACGAATTCCCGTAACTCTCCGGTACTCCGAAAAATACCCGAATCACTCGAAACCTTTCCGATGTCCGAATATAGCCTTCCAATATATCGATCTTTATGTCTCGACAATTTCGAGACTCCTCGTCATGTCCCCGGTCTCATCCGGGACTCCGAACAAACTTCGGTCATCAAATCAAATAACTCATAATACAAATTGTCACAGAACATTAAGCGTGCGGACCCTACGGGTTCGAGAACTATGTAGACATGACCGAGAGTCATCTCTGGTCAATAACCAATAGCGGAACCTGGATGCTCATATTGGTTCTTCCATATTCTACGAATATCTTTATCGGTCAAACCGCATAACAACATACGTTGTTCCCTTTGTCATCGGTATGTTACTTGCCCGAGATTCGATCGTCGGTATCTCAATACCTAGTTCAATCTCGTTACCGGCAAGTCTCTTTACTTGTTCCGTAATGCATCATCCCGCAACTAACTCATTAGTCACATTGCTTACAAGGCTTATAGTGATGTGCATTACCGAGAGGGCCCATAGATACCTCTCAGACAATTGGAGTGACAAATCATAATCTCAATCTATGCCAACTCAACAAACACCATCAGAGACACCTGTAGAGCACCTTTATAATCACCCAGTTAGGTTGTGACGTTTGGTAGCACACAAAGAGTTCCTCCAGTATTCGGGAGTTGTATGATCTCATAGTCATAGGAACATGTATAATTTATGGAGAAAGCAATAGCAACAAACTAAACAATCATCGTGCTAAGCTAACGGATGGGTCAAGTCAATCACATCATTCTCTAATGATGTGATCCCGTTAATCAAATGACAACTCATGTCTATGGTTAGGAAACATAACCATCATTGATTCAACGAGCTAGTCAAGTAGAGGCAAACTAGTGACACTCAGTTTGTCTATGTATTCACACATGTACTAAGTTCCCGATTAATACAATTCTAGCATGAATAATAAACATTATCATGATATAAGGAAATATAAATAACAACTTTATTATTGCCTCTAGGGCATATTTCCTTCAGTCTCCCACTTGCACTAGAGTCGATAATCTAGTTCACATCGTTATGTGATTTCACACCAATAGTTCACATCTTTATGTGATTAGTTCACATCTTCATGTGACTAATACCCAAAGGGTTTACTAGAGTCAATAATCTAGTTCACATCGCTATGTGATTAATACCCAAAGAGTGATCATGTTTTGTTTGTGAGAGAATTTTAGTCTATGGGTCTGCAACATTCAGATCCATATGTATTTTGCAAATTTCTATGTCTACAATACTCTACACGGAGCTACTCTAGCTAATTGCTCCCAGTTTCAATATGTATCCAGATCGAGACTTAGAGTCATCTAGATCGATGTAAAAATCTTGCATCAACGTAACTCTTTACGACGAACTCTTTTATCACCTCCATAACCAAGAAATATTTCCTTAGTCCTCTAAGGATAATTTTGACCGTTGTCCAGTGATCTACTCCTAGATCACTATTGCACTCCCTTGCCAGAATCATGCTAAGGTATACAATAGGACTGGTACCCAACATAGCATACTTTATAGAATCTATGACTGAGGCATAGGGAATGACTTTTCGTTCTCTTTCTATTTTCTGCCGTGGTCGGGTTTTGAGTCTTTACTCAACTTCACACCTTGCAACATAGGCAAGAACTCCTTCTTTGACTGTTCCATTTTGAACTACTTCAAAATCTTGTCAAGGTATGTACTCATTGAAAAATCTTACCAAGCGTCTTGATCTATCTCTATAGATCTTGATGCTCAATGTGTAAGCAGCTTCACCGAGGTCTTTTCTTTGAAAAACTCCTTTCAAATACTCCTTTATGCTTTCCAGAAAATTCTACATTATTTCTGATCAACAATATGTCATTCACATATACTTATCAGAAATGTTGTAGTGCTCCCACTCACTTTCTTGTAAATATAGGCTTCACCGCAAGTCTGTATAAAACCATATGCTTTGATCACTTTATCAAAGCATATATTCCAACTCCGAGATGCTTGCACCAGTCCATAGATGGATCGCTGGAGCTTGCTCACTTTGTTAGCACCTTTAGGATCGACAAAACCTTCTGGTTGCATCATCTACATCTCTTCTTTAAGAAATCCATTAAGGAATGCAATTTTTACATCCATTTGCCAGATTTCATAAAATGCGGCAACTGCTAACATGATTTGGACAGTCTTTTAAGCATCAATACGAGTGAGAAAATCTCATCGTAGTCAACACCTTGAACTTTTCAAAAGCATTTTTTGCGACAATTCGAGCTTTGTAGATAGTAACACTACTATCAGCGTCCGTATTCCTCTTGAAGATCCATTTATTCTCAGTGACTCACCGATCATCGGGCAAGTCAATCAAAGTCCATACTTTGTTCTCATACATGGATCCCATCTCAGATTTCATGGCCTCAAGACATTTTGCGGAATCTGGGCTCATCATCGCTCCCTCATAGTTCGTAGGTTCGTCATGGTCTAGTAACATGACTTCCAGAATAGGATTACCATACCACTCTGGTGCGAACCATACTCTGGTTGATCTACGAGGTTCGGTAGTAACTTGATCTGAAGTTTGATGATCATCATCATTAGCTTCCTCACTAATTGGTGTAGGAATCACTGGAACTTATTTCTGTGATGAACTACTTTCCAATTTGGGAGAAGGTACAATTACCTCATCTATTTCTACTTTCCTCCCACTCACTTCTTTTGAGAGAAACTCCTTCTCTAGAAAGGATCCATTCTTAGGAACAAAATATCTTGCCTTCGGATATGTGATAGAAGGTGTACCCAACAATTTCTTTTGGGTATCCTATGAAGACACACTACTCTGATTTGGGATCGAGCTTATCAGTTTGAAACTTTTTCACATAAGCATCGCAACGTCAAACTTTAAGAAATAATAGCTTTGGTTTCTTGCCAAACCATAGTTCATACGGTGTCATCTCAACGGATTTAGATGGTGCCCTATTTAACATGAATGCAGCTGTCTCTAATGCATAACCCCAAAAACATAGTGGTAAATCGGTAAGAGACATCATAGATCGCACCATATCCAATAAAGTACGATTACAGCGTTCGGACACACCATTATGCTATGGTGTTCCAGGTGGCGTGAGTTGCGAAACTATTCCACATTGTTTCAAATGAAGACCAAACTCGTAACTAAAATATTCGCCTCCGTGATCAGATCGTAGAAACTTTATTTTCTTGTTACGATGATTTTCAACTTAACTATGAAATTCTTTGAACTTTTCAAATGTTTCAAACTTATGTTTCATTAAGTAGATATACCATATCTGCTCAAATCATCGGTGAAGGTCAGAAAATAACAATACTCTCCGCGAGCCTCAACACTTATCGGGTCGCATACATCAGTATGTATTATTTCCAGTAAGTCAGTTGCTCGCTCCATTGTTCCGGAGAACGGAGTCTTAGTCATCTTGCCCATGAGGCATGGTTCGCAAGCATCAAGTGATTCATAATCAAGTGATTCCAAAAGTCCATCAACATGGAGTTTCTTCATGCGCTTTACACCAATATGACCTAAATGGCAGTGCCACAAATAGGTTGCACTATCATTATTAACTTTGCATCTTTTGGCTTCAATATTATGAATATGTGTATGACTACGACCGAGATTCAATAAACCATTAACCTTGGGTGTATGACCACAGAATGTTTTATTCATGTAAACAGAATAACAATTATTCTTTGACTTAAATGAATAACCGTATTGCAATAAACATGATCCAATCATATTATGCTCAACACAAACACCAAATAACATTTATTTTAGGTTCAACACTAATCCCGAAGGTAAAGGGAGTGTGCGATGGTGATCTTATCAACCTTGGAATCATTTCCAACACACATCATTACCTCGTCCTCAACTAGTCTTTGTTTATTTTGCAACTCCCGTTTCGAGTTACTACTCTTAGCAACTGAACTAGTATCAAATACCGAGGGGTTTGCTATAAACACTAGTAAAGTACACATCAATAACATGTATGTCAAATATACCTTTGTTCACTTTGCCATCCTTCTTATCTGCCAAGTATCTAGGGCAGTTCCACTTCCAATGACCATTTCCTTTGCAGTAGAAGCACTGAATTTCAGGATTGGGTCTAGCTTTGGGCTTCTTCATGGGAGTGGCAACTTGCTTGCCATTCTTATTGAAGTTCCCTTTCTTTCCCTTGCCCTTTTACTTGAAACTAGTGGTCTTGTCAACCATCAACACTTGATGCTTTTTCTTGATTTCTACCTTCGCCGATTTCAGCATCGTGAAGAGCTTTGGGAATCGTTTCCATTATCCCTTGCATATTATAATTCATCACAAAGTTCTAGTAACTTGGTGATAGTGACTAGAGAACTCTGTCAATCACTATTTTATCGGGAAGATTAACTCCCACTTGATTCAAGTGATTGTAGTACTCAGACATTCTGAGCACATGCTCACTCGTTGAGCTATTCTCCTCCATCTTGTAGGCAAAGTACTGTCAGAGGTCTCACCTCTTGACACGGGCATGAGTATGAGATACCAATTTCAACTCTTGGAACATCTTATATGCTCCGGGGCATTCAAAGCATTTTAAGTCCCGGTTCTAAGCCGTAAAGCATGGTGCACTAAACTATCAAGTAGTCATCATACCGAGCTTGTCAAACGTTCATAACGTCTGCATATGCTCCTGTAATAGGTCTGTCACCTAGCGGTGCATCAAGGACATAATTCTTTTATGCAGCAATGAGGATAATCCTCAGATCACGGACCTAGTCCGCATCATTGCTACTATCATCTTTCAACATAGTTTTTCTCTAGGAACATATAAAAAAATCGGGGAGCTACATCGTGAGCTATTGATCTACAACAGTTATGCAAATACTATCAGGACTAAGTTCATGATAAATTAAAGTTCAATTAATCATATTACTTAAGAACTCCCACTTAGATAGACATCCCTCTAGTTATCTAAATGATCACGTGATCCAAATCAACTAAACCATGTCCGATCATCACGTGAGATGGAGTAGTTTTCAATGGTGAAGATAATTATGTTGGCGTTATGGGAATGGGGGTCCCCAGACTTGCCTGCCTGCGGCCCACGGCGTGGCTTTGCCAGCAGGCCTGTACGGTCCATCTTCATCAACAAGGAATCAAGACCCTCATGAGGGGCCAAACCTCGCGAGGCGAACGACGCAAGACCTCCTCAGGAGCGGCCTCACCAGGAAGGCTCATGAGGGGCGGAGAGTTCAAGGTCAGGCAAACCTTGCGAGATTCTCGTGACGTGAGCCATGACGATCGAGACCAGGCGGGCGCCAGCGCGCGCAGCGTCCTTGTTTCCTCTTTGGTGCTAAGGGGGCAAGCGCAGGCACGGAGTACCGAGACATCAAGAAAAGGTTTCCATATTGGTGCAACGAGACCAAGACCAGAAGGATGGCAAGATGGAGGTCACCATGGATCCCAAGATGGCGTCACCACCAGAGCCTTTGGCAGGCGAAGACTGCTTTTGTTAGGATAGCTTGTACTAGTTGTCCCCTTTCAAATTGGCCGTTGTTGGCTCCCTTCCCGCTCAATATTTGGGGATAGGACCAAGGCCACTATAAATAGAACTAGCCACCACCATAGCTAAGGGAGAGCCACCACATCCTTGGCCACCAAGCACAAGAACACCTTAACCTCAGGAGGCTGTTCTTCCCCTTTGTACTGTTCATCCTCAGCCCAAGAGGCAATCCACCACCACCACACTGGAGTAGGGTATTACACTACAACGGTGGCCGAACCAGTATAAATCTTGTGTCTTTGTGTTGCGAGTTTGTCGAGTTAGTTCGTAAGATCTTAGCCAAGTTAGGATGTGGATCGGTAGGGGGAGATCTTCGCGCGCACCCCGGTGTTCGAACCTTAAGGGTTTTGCCGGAACCCGTGATCCGACATTTGGCGCGCCAGGTAGGGGTGTGCTAGAGTCTTCCTTCTGTCGACTCGTGCTCCACCATCCCCACGCCCGCTCCCCATGGCGGGCGCCCCTCCAGCTGGATCTACCGGTGCCCACGGAGGCGCTCGGGGGCTCTGAGCCCTTGCCCCCGCCTTGCGGCGGGTGCAGTGGCCGGAGATGCCGCCGCGCTACGACGGCGCGGCGGGCCTGTTGGCTTTCCTGCTAGCATATGAGGAGGCCGTCCTGGAAGCTGGGGCGATGACAAGATCATGGACAACTGGTTCCCAATGGCCCTTGTAGGCGTGCCGCGTGCCTGGCTCCTCCACTTGCCGGAGTCTTCTGTTGCCACCTGGGAGGAGCTGCGCAACCTCTTCATCACTCACTTTGGGGAACCGGCGGCCCCCATCGTCGCAGCTCTTCTCGGTGGTTCGCAAGCACCACCCTCAGATCGGCATGTCAAGCCATACCTTCACCAGATTGGCGCCGCTTCCAAGCGCCCGGGGGCTCCGCCGGGCTGGGTCACGCCTGAGGCCGACCTCACCTTCGACTCGGAAGATCATCCCGCCCCCACCGCCAGCTCGGGTGCGCTCCCGATGCTGTGCGCGCCCACCATCTGCCACGTATCCATCACCAAGATGCTCGTTGACGGCGGCGCCGGCCTCAGTGTGCTCTCCATCGAGGCCTTCAGCCTCCTTCACGTACCGATCGAGTGGCTCCGCCCCAGGAAGCCCTTCTCGGGGGTTGGCGGAGGCCCCGCTCGCTCCCTGGGGCAGATCCGCCTCCCCGTGACCTTCAGCATGCGCGACAACTACCGCACCAAGCTCATCGACTTCGACATTGCCCGCATTGGCCTCCCGTACAATGCCATCCTCGGGTACCCAACTCTGGCCCAGTTCATGGCAGCAACCCATCCTGCTTACAATCTCATGAAGATGCCGGGGAGCCAGGGTGTCCTCACCATCAAGGGGGACGCCAAGGAGGCCCTCGCGGTGCTCAAGCTTGCCCTCAATGCCGCCGCGACAGCACGACCCGCCGACGCGGATACCTCCTAGTCCAAGGGAGCCGTGCCAACCAAGAAGAAGCAGTTCTTCACTCAGGACAAGGCATAAACCAAGAAAGTGTTGGTCGAGGAGGACGGGGTCCTCAGGGGAAACCTTTACCATAGGCGCCAACCTCGAGCCTGCTGAGGAGGAGGCGCTAGTGAAGTTTTTGCATGCAAACAAGGGAGTGTTTGCCTGGGAGCCCGATCAGCTGGTAGGGGTCCCAAGAGAGGTAATAGAGAATCACCTGAAGGTGTGCCCCAACGTACGCCCCGTGAAGCAGAAGGCAAGGCGGCAGTCCATGGAGAAGCAAGCTTTCATCATCCAAGAAACGCGCAAGTTGGAGATTGCGGGTGTCATTCGCGAGGTTTGGTACCCCGAATGGCTAGCGAACCCTGTCGTCGTCCCCAAGAAAGGTGGGAAGGAGTGGATGTGCGTCAACTTCACCAACCTCAACAAGGCCTGCCCCCAAGATCTATTCTCGCTTCCACGCATCGACCAGATCGTCGACTCCCCCGTCGAGTGCGACTTGCTGTGCTTCCTGGATGCGTTCTCAGGATATCACCAGATCAAGATGGCGGTAGAAGATGTGGAGAAGACGACCTTCCTGACCCCGTGTGGGGTGTACTGCTACACTTGCATGCCGCTCGGGCTGCACAACGCGGGCGTAACCTTCCAGCGGCTCATGCACATCGCCTTAGGGCGGCAGCTCGGGAGAAATGTTGAAGCCTATGTCGACGACATCGTGGTGAAGTCTCGGGAGGCGGGGACCTTGATCCAAGACCTGGAGGAGACCTTTGAAAGCCTTCGCCAGGTGGACTTACGGCTCAACCCGGAGAAATGCGTGTTTGGCGTCCCTTCCGGCAAGCTGCTGGGTTTCCTGGTGTCCTACAGGGGGATCGAAGCTAACCCAGAGAAGGTCAAGGACATTGTAGACATGAGTCCACCATAGACCCTCAAGGAAATGCAGAAGTTGGCTGGTCGGGTGACTGTGTTGGGGCGCTTCATCTCCAAGCTGGGAGAGCGTGCCCTACCCTTCTTCAAGCTTGTGAAAAATAAGGGCCCGTTTGAGTGGACCCCGGAGGCCGACCAAGCTTTTCGAGACCTCAAGAGATACCTGACCAACCCTCCAGTGATGGTGGCGCCACGACCTCGCGAGCCCCTAGTGCTCTATCTTGCTGCCACCCCGTACTCAGCCAACGCGGCTCTAGTGGCGGTCCGGGAAGAACACCAAGCCAAGGGAGCATCTCGCCGTGCCACGCCTCCAGCAGATACGACACGAGACTAGAAGGGCGCCACAAGGGCAGCGGCAGAGGATCAGGCCTGGCAGGACGACACCCCTAAACTCGCGGAGACTTCAGCGAGCGATCAAGCGTTGGGGGCCCTACCCCCTCAGGAGGCACCCCAGCTTCCGAAAGACGCAAGCCTCATCAACACGCCTACCCTCGTCGAGCACCCGATATACTTCGTCAGCACGGTGTTATGGGACGCAAGAGCGCGGTACCCCATGCCTCAGAAGCTCCTACTCGCACTCCTAGTGGCCTCGCGAAAGCTGCGGCACTACTTCCAGGGCCACCCCATCAAGGTCGTCTCAGCTTACCCATTGGAGAGAGTGCTCAGGAGCCCCAACTCTGCCGGAAGAGTCGCTGAATGGGACATCGAGTTGCAAGCATTCCAGTTGGAGTTCAGTACTACCAGGGTCATCAAGGGAGCTGCGCTCGCCGATTTCATGGCAGAATGGACAGATGCCCCGGTGCTTGAAGAGGCCGAAGTACAGTCCCACTCGCCGGGAAGCGAGGCGCCTGACGGCTGGGTCATGTATTTCGATGGTGCCTTCGCGTGCCAGGGGCTAGAGCAGTACTCATCTCGCCCACTCAGGACAAGGTCTACTATGCCGTCCAGCTCTGCTTCCAGCAGGGCGAGAAGGTCTCCAACAACATTGCAGAATACGAAGGCCTCATAGCCGGCCTGAAGGCTGCGGTGGCGCTAGGGGTGAAGCGTCTCACTATCAGGGCGACTCACAGCTCCTCGTCAACTTCTCCAACAAGGTGTATGAGCTGAAGGACGAGCACATGGAAGCGTACCTCGCGGAGGTGCGCAAGATGGAGAAACAATTTCTGGGCCTGGAGTTGCAGCACGTGCCTCATGGCACCAACAAGGAAGCTGACGACATCGCCATAAGAGCATCCAAGCGATAGCCCCAGGAGCCTGGCGTCTTCGAGGAGCGTCTCTTCAAGCCATCAGCAATGCCACCGCTTTCAAGAACAGCTCAGCTTTGGGAGGAACTCCTGCAGCCGCCTGCCACAGGAGCCCCAGCCTGTGGCCCGACCTCAGGAGAGCGCCCACTCCTGGTGCTCGAGCCCCAGGAGGAATGCTGGACCAAGGAATTCAAGGAATACCTGATGCAAGGGGCATTGCCATAGAAGGAGGAGGACGCGGAGCGTGTGGCCCATCAGGCCACAACATACTGCATCCAGGACGGTGAGTTATACAGGAAGCGACCAAATGACGTTTCACTGCATTGTATCTCCAGGGAATAGGGGAAAGAGCTGATAGCGGACATACACGGCGGGGACTATGGGCACCACTCGTCGTCACGAACCCTCGCCGGCAAGGCATTCCGAAGTGGATTTTACTGGCCTACGACGCTCAACGACGCGACTGAGCTGGTGAAGTCCTACGAGGCCTGCCAATTCCATGCCAAGCAGATCCATCAGCCAGCTCAGGGACTCCATACCATTCCACTCTCGTGGCCGTTCATGGTCTGGGGGCTGGATATTCTGGGCCCGTTCCCTCGGGCACCTGGGGGCTATAGATACCTCTACGTCGCCATCGACAAGTTCACTAAGTGGCCGGAGGTTGAAGCAGTCTGCGCCATCCTAGCAGGCTCTGCTGTCAAGTTCATTAAGGGCCTCGTGAGCCGTTTTGGGGTCCCCAACCGCATCATCACCGATAACGGCTCGCAGTTCACTAGTAATCTCTTCAAGTCATATTGTGCTAACCTTGGAACGCAGATCTATTACGCCTTAGTAGCATACCCCAGGAGCAATGGCCAGGCCGAACGCGCCAACGCGGAGGTCCTGAGGGGCCTCAAGACCAGGACCTTCAAGAAGAAGCTCGAAGCCTGCGGCAGGGGCTGGCACGACGAGCTCCAGTCCGTGCTGTGGTTGATACGTACCACCTCCACCAACCCAACGGGCGAAACCCCGTTCTTCCTCGTCTACGGAGCAGAAGCAGTCCTCCTTCACGAGGTTAAGCATCGCTCCGCACGGGTCCTGGCATTTGATGAGACGCAGCAGGACGCCACGCGGGGGATGGACCACGTGCTGGGGGAGGAACGTCGCCACGAGGCTGCCCTACGGGTGACAAGATACCAGCAGGCGCTGCGGCGGTACCACTGCAGCAGCGTCCGCTCCAGGACTCTTGAGGTGGGTGACCTCGTCCTGAGGCGGGTGCTCTCCAGGGAGGGGCTGCATAAGCTCTCACCCATGTGGGAGGGCCCGTTCAAGGTCGTCCACGTCTCCAGGCCTGGCGTCGCGCGCCTGGAGACGCAGGGCGGGGTACCCGTCCAGAACGACAGGAACATCCAACACCTCCGGAAGTTCTACCCATGAAAAAAGGCCCAGTGCCTGTGAAGAAGGCGTGGTTCCTGTGAAGAAAGGCCCAGTGCCTGTGAAGCAAGGCCCGGTGCCTGTGAAGAAAGGCCCAGTGCCTATGAAGCAAGGCCCAGTGCATGTGAAGAAAGGCCCAATGCCTGTGAAGCAAGGCCCTGTGCCGGTGAAGAATCACTGCCCGTGACACTCTCACGTAATAATGAGTGGGGCTGTACACGCCCCGGAGCCTCAGGAGAGCCGCCCTTGGGCCTCGGGGGCTCCCTCCCATGCTGAGTGGAAGCACTTAGCTCCGCACTGGTGAGAAGACGTCGAAGACTAGACTAGGTGCCGGACACAACTTTCCATTTGCTTTCCTAAGTTGGCTCGCCCCTCTTTTAATTGAAATTTGTTTTCTGGTGTCTCTTGCTGGTCCCGTTTTATCGCTTTCTGCCTCTGTTTCTGCCTTCGCCTCTATGGTCTACCTGTACTCTCCCTCACGTCCCTCACGAGGGGGTTGGACAGGTACCTTCGTGAGCTTCCTCCTTCTATCTTTTCGCGAGGCACCCTTGTTCGAGCCCACAAGCTGGCGCACCTCTCCTAATCCGTGCCCCACGGGTATCGCGATGCGAAGCGCCGAGTCAAAGCCAGCGGCACCTATGACCAAGCCCCAGGTGAGCGATAAACCTTTTGACGATTTTTTTGCAGTTCCTAAGCGCATATCAGGTCAAGGAGGCCTCGACGGGTACTAGGAAGCAAGCGCCTCGTGAGGCGGAGGCCACTCAAAACAAGTCGAGCTAAGTTATCCCTACATAAAACGACGATGTTGCGACACAGCATAGGAACAACAAACATAACATAACGATTGAGATCATAGTTCAATACACGCCCCTCCAGGGCCCATTCTGGTTTCTTTCTGATGCAGGAAGGAAAAGAAGAACAAAATAGAAGTGGCGCCTACAGCGGTCCACGGGGGCAGGCCCCAGCGCCCTCCTAAGCTCAGCCGGACCCCTCCTCGCGCTTCACGGAGGCGCGGCGAGGAGACGACCCGCCACCATCTTCGAGGCGGGTGCGACGACATGGCGGCTGGTGGTAGACGCCACTGCTGGAGCTGTCGTTGGGGGAAGAGCTTCCATAGCCGGACGAGACGCGGTCGGCACCAAGGGCGGGTTCGCCCTCATCCTCGCGCGGCCGTCGCCAAGGCCGATCACCTCCTCATCGTCGTTCACCTCGGGGCGGCATCCGGCGTGGCGACCATCTTCCTCAAACACCCTCACATAGAGGGGCGCTTCGCCATCGTACTTGAAGTGAAGGGTGCACCACGTGCCCAGGCCGCGCGCGCGGGAAAACGTCTGCCAACCGCGGGCCAGAGCTACATTGCCCGCAGTGGAGACATTGACTGCGACCCAGGAAGCCCTGCTACAGCAGCCGTCTGCATGTAGCCAAAGCCCGCCTGGACCTGAGGCCGGCAGCTTGTCGGCGAAGAAGCGCGGGAGCTGAAGCCAGTTGTCGGCCGGGTTCTCCGACCAGACGACGAACTTCGGTAGCGTCTCCGACAAGTGGAAGCGTGGCTGGGGAGGCTGCGCGACCATGGCACATCTCCCTTCATCATTGGGACCGCCACAACCGGAGCGACCCCTGCCCCGCAAGGCGGCACCACCACGGCCGCGCAGAGCCGCGGTGGGGGTTGCGGTGTGCTTGCGGGGACGGCCGCGTCCACGCTTGGGCACGGAGAGCTGGGTCCATCATGAGGGGCCTTCCCCTTCTCCGCGGTGGTGAACCTCCTCGACGGCGCCATTGGTTGCAGGAGAGGAGCAACGAAGGAGAAGAAGCAGAAAAGGCAGAGGAAGGATGGGCGACGGGGGGCTCCGCCCCTCCCATTTATACCAGGAGAAGGCCAACCAGCACCCCCACGATCACAGGTAATGACGATTTTCCTTGCATGTCGCAGGGACTTGTCAAGTCGGGCAGTTGCCGAGGCAGCGTGGGGAAGCAGAGACGCCCACGTCCAATCAACCACCACGCGTCGACCAAGGCCACATGCTATTGGGGCCCGTGGCGCTCCGTACTTGACCCTTGGCTTCGCCTCGAAGTCAAGCCCTAGCGTGCGTCGGGCCCGGGGGCTACTATCGGCGTTCTTGGAACGGGGGTCCCCAGACTTGCCTACTTGCGGCCCACGGCGTGGCTTTGCCAGCAGGCCTGTATGGCCCATCTTCATCAACAAGGAATCAAGACCCTTGCGAGGGGCCAAGCCTCGTGAGGCGGACGACGCAAGACCTCCTCAGGAGCGGCCTCACCAGGTAGGCTCATGAGGGGCGGAGAGTTCAAGGTCATGCAAACCTCGCGAGATTCTCGTGACGTGAGCCATGACGATCGAGACCAGGCGGGTGCCAGCGTGCAGCGTCCTTGTTTCCTCTTTGGTGCTAAGGGGGCAAGCACAGGCGCGGAGTACCGAGGCATCAAGCAAAGGTTTCCATATTGGTGCAACGAGACCAAGACCAAAAGGATGGCAAGAAGGAGGTCATCGTGGAGCCCAAGACAGCGTCACCACCAGAGCCTTTGGCAGGCAAAGACCGCTTTTGTCAGGATAGCTTGTACTAGCTGTCCCCTTTCAAATCAGCCGTTGTTGGCTCCCTTCCCGCTCAATATTTGGGGGGGGGGGGACCAAGGCCACTATAAATAGAAATAGCCACCGCCGTAGCTAAGGGAGAGCCACCACATCCTTGGCCACCAAGCACAAGAATACCTTAACCTCAGGAGGTTGTTCTTCCCCTTTGTACTGTTCATCCTCAGCCTAAGAGGCAATCCACCACCACCACACTGGACTAGGGGATTACACTGCTACCTCTTGAGCACTGCGTTGGATTTCCCTGAAGAGGAAGGGATGATGCAGCAAAGTAGCGTAAGTATTTCCCTAAGTTTTTGAGAACCAAGGTATCAATCCAGTAGGAGGCTACGCTCGAGTCCCTCATACCTACACAAAAACAATAGCTCAACGCAACCAACGTGCTTAGGGGTTGTCAATCCCTTCACGGTCACTTACGGAAGTGAGATCTAATAGAGATGATAAACAATATTTTTTGTATTTTTGGTATAGAGATGCAAAGTAAATAAAGTAAAAGAAAAGTAAAAGCAAAGCAATAATAAAGTGATGGAGATTGATATGATGACAAAGAGACCCGGGGGCCATAGGTTTCACTAGTGGCTTCTCTCAAGAGCATAAGTATTCTATGGTGGGTGAACAAATTACTGTTGAGAAATTGACAGAGTTGAGCATAGTTATGAGAATATCTAGGTATGATCATGTATATAGGCATCACGTCCGAGACAAGTAGACCGAAACGATTCTGCATCTACTACTGTTACTCCACTCATCGACCGCTATCCAACATGCATCTAGAGTATTAAGTTAAAAACAGAGTAACACCTTAAGCAAGATGACATGAAGTAGAGGGATAGTTTCATGCAATATGATAAAAAACCCCATCTTGTTATCCTCGATGGCAACGATACAATACGTGCCTTGCTACCCCTTCTGTCACCAGGAAAGGACATCGCAAGATCGAACCCAAAGCTAAGCACTTCTCCCATGGCAAGAACAACCAATCTAGTAGGCCAAACCAAACTGATAATTCGAAGAGACTTGCAAAGATAACCAATCATACATAAAAGAATTCAGAGAAGATTCAAATATTATTCATAGATAGACTTGATCATAAACCCACAATTCATCGGTCTCAACAAACACACCGCAAAAAGAAGATTACATCAAATAGATCTCCACGAGAGAGGGGGGAACATTGTATTGAGATCCAAAAAGAGAGAAGAAGCCATCTAGCTACTAGCTATGGACCAGTAGGTCTGAAGTAAACTACTCACACTTCAGTGGAGGGGCTTGGATGATGATGTAGAAGCCCTCCGTGATCGATGCCCCCTCCGGTGGAGCTCCGGAACAGGCCCCAAGATGGGATCTCATGGATACAGAAAGTTGCAGCGGTGGAATTAGGTTTTTGGCTCTGTCCCCGATCGCTTCGGGGTACGTGGATATATATAGGAGGAAGAAGTACATCGGTGGAGCTTAGAGGGGCCCACGAGGCAGGGGGCACGCCCTAGGGGGGGCGCCCCCTACCCTCGTGACCACCTCATGGCTTTCTTGACGGAGGGTCCAAGTCTCCTGGATCTTATCTGATGAGAAAATCACGTTTCCGAAGGTTTCATTCAGTTTGGACTCTGTTTGATATTCCTTTTCTTCGAAACCCTAAAACAAGCAAAAAACAACAATTCTGGTCTGGGCCTTCGGTTAATAGGTTAGTCCCAAAAATAATATAAAAGTGGATAATAAAGCCCAATAATGTCTAAAACAGTAGATAATATAGCATGGAGCAATCAAAAATTATAGATACGTTGGAGACGTATCATACACCACAACAGTGAAGGAAATATGCCCTAGAGGCAATAATAAAGTTATTATTTATTTCCTTATATCATGATAAATGTTTATTATTTATGCTAGAATTGTATTAACCGGAAACATGATACATGTGTGAATACATAGACAAACAGAGTGTCACTAGTATGCCTCTACTTGACTAGCTCATTGATCAAAGATGGTTATGTTTCCTAGCCATAGACAAAGAGTTGTCATTTGATTAACGAGATCACATCATTAGGAGAATGATGTGATTGACTTGACCCATTCCGTTAGCTTAGCACTTGATCGTTTAGTTTGTTGCTATTGCTTTCTTCATGACTTATACATGTTCCTATGACTATGAGATTATGCTACCAAACGTCACAATGTAACTGGGTGATTATAAAGGTGCTCTACATGTGTCTTCGAATGTAATTGTTGGGTTGGCGCATTTCGAGATTAGGATTTGTCACTCCGATTGTCGGAGAGGTATCTCTGGGCCCACTCGGTAATACACATCACTTAAGCCTTGCAAGCATTGCAACTAATGAGTTAGTTGCGGGATGATGTGTTACAGAACGAGTAAAGAGACTTGCCGTAACGAGATTGAACTAGGTATTGAGATACCGACGATCGAATCTCGGGCAAGTAACATACCCATGACAAAGGGAACAACATATGTTGTTATGCGGTTTGACCGATAAAGATCTTCGTAGAATATATGGGAGCCAATATGAGCATCCAGGTTCCGCTATTGGTTATTGACCGGAGACGTGTCTCAGTCATGTCTACATAGTTCTCAAACCCGTAGGGTCCGCACGCTTAAAGTTCGATGACAGTTATATTATGATTTTATGGTTTTTGATGTACCGAAGGTAGTTTCGGGTCCTAGATGTGATCACGGACATGCCGAGGAGTCTCGAAATGTTCAAGACGTAAAGATTGATATATTGGACGACTATATTTGGATACCGGAATGGTTCCGGGTGAGATCGGGATAATACCGGAGCACCGGGAGGTTATCGGAACCCCCGGGAGGTATATGGGCCTTAATGGGCTTTATTGGAAAGGAGGGTGTAACACCCACAATGCGGCTATATCTCCCACGTGTCGGGGCACGACTTAGATGCATAGCCGCATGGTAGGTTTGTCGCAAGAGGGGTAATCTTCACACAATCCCATGTACTGAATAAGAAAGGGATAAAGAGTTGGCTTACAATCGCCACTTCACACAAATACAAGTTAAGCATACATCATCCAGAATAGAATCAAGGTCCGACTATGAAACCAAAATAAAAGAAGACAACACCAAATGCTAGATCCCCGATCGCCCCAACTGGGCTCCACTACTGATCAACTGGAAACGAAACAACACAACGAACACGATCTTCATCGAGCTCCCACTTGAGCTCAGTTGCGTCATCTGCACTGGTATCATCGGCTCCTGCAACTGTTTGGAAGTATCTGTGAGCCATGAGGACTCAGCAATCTCACACCCGCAAGATCAAGACTATTTAAGCTTATGGGTAGGAAAGGTAGGGAGGTGGAGCTGTAGCAAGCACTAGCATATATGGTGGCTAACATACGCATATAAGAGCGAGAAGAGAAGCAATGCAACGGTCGTGAAACTAGAAGTGATCAAGAAGTGATCCTGAAACTACTTACGTTCAAACATAACTCCAAAACCGTGTTCACTTCCCGGACTCCACCGGAAAGAGACCATCACGGCTACACACGCGGTTGATGCATTTTAATTAAGTTAAGTGTCAAGTTTTCTACAACTGGATATTAACAAACTCCCATCTGCGCATAACCGCGGGCACGGCTTTCAAAAGTTCAAAACCCTGTAGGGGTGTCCCAACTTAGCCCATCACAAGCTCTCATGGTCAACGAAGGATATTCCTTCTCCCAGGAAGACCCGATCAGACTCGGAATCCCGGTTACAAGACATTTCGACAATGGTAAAACAAGACCAGCAAGACCGCCCGATGCGCCGACATCCTGATAGGAGCTGCACATATCTCGTTCTCAGGGCAACACCGGATGAACACTACGTACAGCTAAAACCAACCCTCAAGTTTCCCCGAGGTAGCGCGCAAGTGGCTCTAGTTCG
>NC_041392.1:270942753-270962728 GCF_002162155.2 Triticum dicoccoides | reverse complement strand
AAAATAAGACGACCCTCGGGTCTGCAGAACCCAAGGGAAGGTGATAGGTTGTTAGGCAAATGTAAAACCAAGGTTGGGCCTTGCTGGAGGAGTTTTATTCAAAGCGAACTGTCAAGGGGTTCCCATAACACCCAACCGCGTAAGGAACGCAAATTCAAGGAACATAACACCGGTATGACGGAAACTAGGGCGGCAAGAGTGGAACAAAACACCGGGCATAAGGCCGAGCCTTCCACCCTTTACCAAGTATATAGATGCATTAAATTAAATACAATATAATAATGATATCCCAACAATATCCATGTTCCAACATGGAACAAACTTCATCTTCGCCTGCAACTAGCAACGCTATAAGAGGGGCTGAGCAAAGCGGTAACATGGCCAAACAACGGTTTGCTAGGAAAGGTGGGTTAGATGCTTGACATGGCAATATGGGAGGCATGTTATAACAAGTGGTAGGTATCGCAGCATAGCAATAGAGCGAGCAACTAGCAAGCAAATATAGAAGTGATTTCGAGGGTATGGTCATCTTGCCTGAAATTCCGCAAGGAAGAAGAATGAGTCCACGAAGAAGACAAACAGACGTAGTCGAACGGATCCTCACAAATGCGACGTTATCGGAACTAACAAGAAGAAGCAACCCCGGAAAGGAGCAAACAACATGGTAAACAACCATCACATAAACATGGCATGATGCACAACCAAGTATGATGCATGTCCGGTTTAATGAGGCATGGCATGGAAAAGTGCACAAGCAAAACTAAAAGTTAAGTGGAGCTCAATATGCAACAAGTTGCATATTGATGAAACACCGCATCAATTATTTAGTTCTCTCCCGTTTATGTACCCAACAATATTAAATGTTGTTAAGCATAGCAAGAGGTGAAACATGAGTAGAATACACAGTTAGGCATTTTAAATGAGGCCGGAAACATCAAACAATAATTCCGGTAAATCCCCATATGCATTTAGCAATTTAATGCAACAACAATTTTAAACATTTTAAATGTTGTTATCATGATGCAGATGATATATGCAAGTTTTTGCAATTTTAAGAAAATATTGGCATGAGAATGTTATGAGCATTTGTCATCGTGGCGGAAATGAAAGGAGTGCCACGACAACGAATCCGAAAATGATGCCACGGCAACATATCGGTTCCGGTAGCTCATAGAGATATCGATGCAAAGGAAGTGTGGCGGGAGCGTGTCATGCAAGGATGGTGGGGTGCTCCCAAATACCGGGTTCCCACATGTCGACGGCAAGGCAACGAGGAACCCACAAAGAACAACTCGGACACGGTGCAACTACGATCCTCTCAAACATCACATGCATTCGTACACGGACGGCCGTCTCGGAGTTATACCTTCGAAGCATGCCATTCCAGAGCGGAACGAGTTCGTAGTGGAAGTGGTGGAAGTAGACGTTCTCGTGACGGTAGTTGAAGTAGTGTACTATCGGTCCTCGACGGTAGTGGTACACGTTTTCTTGTAGATGTTCGGGTTAACGAGGGGGTACTTGGTGCAACATGGTCTCCGGGGTCGTCGGGTACACATCACGAAGTAGTCGTACACGTCGACGATAGTTGTTCACTTGATGGCCTTCAACGAGGGTAGTTGTTCTCGTATCGTCGTGGAAGTAGTGGTACTTTTCCGAAGAGGAACTTGATGAACCCAACAGCTCCGAGGCGACGGTAGTCGTACACGGCAACTGTAGTTGAACTTGTAGGGTCGTCCATTTCATGGTACTTAGGTGAATCCACGAGAAACGGTAGTCGTACACGGTTCATCGAGGAACTTGACATTTCGGCTTGTAGTCGTTCGAGCGTCCGACGGTAATGGTACTCGGTCGTTCCGAAGAGGTACTTGGGGTCTTCGAACTTGCCGGTCTCGATTCTTGCGATGGTAGATGAACTTGACGTATCCGAGGGTACTTGATGACCGACGGACGTCATGGTACTTGTCGATCCGGTCTTCGTAGTATCGTGGTACTTGGGGCTTGGGATTGATTCCAGGGTTGCATGCGTCCACGGCAACACATCGCAGGTGCAAAGAGGCAACGACTTGCGGTTCTGGCCAAGGTCTCGGGCAGCTTGTGTAGGAGCTCGATGGGATGGCCAAGCTTGGCTTGTATAGTGCATAAGGGGACTCTCAGGAGGAGAGAAAGCTACGGGCGTGACAGGGACGAGGCGAATCTGGGTAACACGCACGATGGCGCTGGGAACCGGGCGGACGCAAGTAGGTCCGGGCGGCGTCAGCAGAAGAGTTGGTCGGAGAGAGCGGCTCAGGCAGGAGTTCGTCAGCACGGGGAGGAGGCTAGCAGAGAACGGCGCGGTGGAGTCACAGGAAGGCGGGGCCACGGGCATCCATGGCGGCCGCGAGCAACAAGGGTGCAGCAGCGCGGTGTCGGAGCATGGGCTCGCCGGGCGGCGCGGTCGCATGGCAAGGCGAGGTCAAAGGAGAAGGAGGGAGCATGCAGGCGAAGGGAGCGCGCGAGACAGTCGGAGAAGACGACGCAGGCGGGGCAGCGATGCTGGTGACGTTCGAGGACGACGCCTCCGGTCAGCGAAGCAGAGGCGCAAGGAAGGCGGAGTTCCTGCTTGGGGAGGCGCGGGAGATGGGCGCCGTGGTGCTCTGCTGTAGGGTGGCTGCAGATGGAGGAGGCGCGGGGAGAAGGAGTGGGATCGAGAGGAGTGAGGGAGTCCTGGATTAGGGGGTCTCCGGACAGTCGAACTATATCCTTTGGCCGGACTGTTGGACTATGAAGATACAAGATTGAAGACTTCGTCCCGTGTCCGGATGGGACTCTCCTTGGCGTGGAAGGCAAGCTTGGCAATACGGATATGTAGATCTTCTTCCTTGTAACCGACTTTGTGTAACCCTAGCCCCCTCCGGTGTCTATATAAACCGGAGGGTTTAGTCCGTAGGACAACAACAAACATACCATAGGCTAGCTTCTAGGGTTTAGCCTCTACGATCTGGTGGTAGATCAACTCTTGTAATACTCATATCATCAAGATCAATCAAGCAGGAAGTAGGGTATTACCTTCATCGAGAGGGCCCGAACCTGGGTAAACATTGTGTCCCCCGCCTCTTGTTACCATCCGCCTTAGACGCACAGTTCGGGACCCCTACCCGAGATCCGCCGGTTTTGACACCGACATTGGTGCTTTCATTGAGAGTTCCACTGTGCCGTCACCGTAAGGCTTGATGGATCCTTCGATTATCGGTAACGATGTGGTCCAGGGTGAGGTTTTCCTCCCCAGACAGATCTTCGTATTCGGCGGCTTCGCATTGCGGGCCAACTCGCTTGGCCATCTGGAGCAGATCGGGAGCTACGCCCCTGGCCATCAGGTCAAGTTCGGAAACCTGAACTACACTGCCGACATCTGCGGAGACTTGGTCTTTGATGGATTCGAGCCTATACCAGGTGCGCCGCATGATCACGATGAGCATGATTTAGCTCTGCTGTTGGACAGTGTTCGGGAGACCAGACCTGCAACTACTCCGGCCCTCAATCCGGAGCAAATTGCGCCATCCGAGAACGGGTGGATAGACCCCGCCATGGAGGCCACACTCTCAGTGGCGATAGAGCTGGATACTGACTTCACCCCTTACGAGAGCCGTGTTGCCGAAACACTGGATTCATCTCCTGCCACGGACTCCGAGCCGCCTGCGTCCGTGACTATCGAATCCGATTGGGCGCTGATCACGGAGTTTACCTCCGCGGATATCTTTCAGCGCTCACCTTTTGACGACGTGCTAAATTCATTAAGGTCTCTCTCATTGTTAGGAGAACCTTGGCCGAACTATGTCCGGCTAGAATGGGATGCAGACGACGAAGAAATTCGCTGCCCACCCACCACCCACTTAGTAGACTTCGACTCCGAAGACATCGACGGTATGGACGACGATGCAGGAGACGAACAGGAACCACCGCCCACAGGGCGCTGGACCGGCACCTCATCATATGATATATACACGGTGGACACCCCCAAAGAAGGCAATGGCAACGAGACAGCGGAGGATGACCCCTCCAAGAAGCAACCCAAGCGCCGACGTCAGCGGCACCGCTCTAAGTCCCGCCATAGCAAAAGTAGTGATACCGGCACAAGAGACAATAACACTCCGGATAGTGCCGAAGATGACAACAATCCCCTCTAGCACGATTTAGAGCGGGAGGGTGAACAAGCTAGCCCTCCAGAGCAGGCAACAAATGGAGAATCGGAGGAGGACAATTACATGCCTCTCGCCGAAGATGAGGTGAGCCTCGGCGACGAAGAATTTATCATGCTTGAGGATCCCGTCAAGCAGGAGCGCTTCAAGCGCCGGCTTATAGCCACAACAAATAGCCTGAAGAAAAAGCAACAACAGCTTCGAGCTGATCAAGATTTGCTAGCAGACAGATGGACCGAAGTCCTTGCGGCCGAGGAATAGGAACTCAAGCGCCCCTCCAAGAGTTACCCAAAGCGCAGGTCGCTACCCCGACTCGAGGAGGAAGCATTGAAACTTACATCACCAGTGTACGATGCGGCTGACCGGCCACCTCGTGGCCGGGCCAGAGAGGCGTTTCAGCCTGAAGTTCAGCCTGCACCGCGCCGCCATTCAAACAAAAATACCAAGGCCAGGGGCAACACACGGGACCTGCGAGACGTATTAGAAAGCAGGGCAAAACATGCAAGGTCGATATACGGGTCACGGGGGCGCACGCCAATGCGGGACGATGACTGTCAGGCCGGATACACTAAAAGTAAATCCGGCCGGGCCGAGTACAGTAGGCAAGACTCATATGAACAACGTCGTGATATAGCCCGGCACAGAGGCACTGCACACCCCCTATGCTTCACTGATGAAGTTATGGATAACGAATTCCCGGAGGGTTTTAAACCCGTAAATATCGAATCGTATGATGGTACAACAGATCCCGCTGTATGGATTGAGGATTTCCTCATCCACATCCACATGGCTCACAGTGATGATCTGCATGCCATCAAGTACCTCCCACTAAAACTTAAAGGACCAGCTCGACATTGGCTGAATAGCTTGCCAGCAGACTCCATCGGCAGTTGGGAGTATTTGGAAGATGCATTCCTTGACAACTTCCAGGGCACTTATGTGCGACCATCGGATGCTAATGACTTGAGCCATATAACTCAGCAGCCAGGGGAATCGGCCAGGCAATTCTGGACACGGTTCCTAACTAAGAAAAACCAAATTGTCGACTGTCCGGACGTAGAGGCCTTAGCGGCATTCAAGCATAACATCCGTGACGAGTCGCTCGCCCGGCACCTCGGCCAGGAGAAGCCAAAGTCTATGGCAGCCCTCACGACACTCATGACCCGCTTTTGCGCGGGCAAGGATAGCTGGCTGGCTCGCAGCAACAACACATCAAGGAATCCGGGCACTTCGGATACTAAATATGCTGACGGCAGACCACATTGTAACAGACACAAGCTCCGCAACAACGGCGATAACACCGATGATACGACAGTAAATGCCGAATTCAGAGGCTCTAGAACCGGTCAGCGGAAAAAGCTATTCAAAAGAAGTACTCCGGGCCCTGATTAGCCAGCCAATCACACCAACAGAGAATGCTAGGTGTTTAAGCAGGCCGACAAGTTGAATGCCGAAAACAAGGACAAGGGGCTGCATAGTGATGACGAGGAGGAACCCCGGCCGCCGAACACGGGAGGACAGAAGAGGTTCCCCCCACAAGTGAAGACGGTGAACATGATATACGCAACCCACATTCCCAAGAGGGAACGAAAGTGTGCACTAAGGGACGTCTATGCGATGGAGCCCGTCGCCCCAAAGTTCAACCCATGGTCCTCTTGTCCAATCACCTTCGATCGCAGGGACCACCCCACTAGTATCCGTCATGGAGGATCCGCCACATTGGTCCTAGACCCCATCATCGACGGATTTCACCTCACTCGAGTCCTTATGGACGGCGGCAGCAGCCTGAACCTGCTCTATCAGGATACAGTGCGCAAAATGGGCATAGATCCCTCAAGGATCAAACCCACCAAAACCACCTTTAAGGGCGTCATCCCAGGTGTAGAGGCCCATTGCATGGGCTCAATCACACTGGAAGTGGTCTTCGGATCTCCGGACAACTTCGGAAGCAAGGAGTTAATCTTCGATATCGTCCCGTTCCGCAGTGGCTATCATGCACTGCTCGGGCGAACCGATTTGCAAAATTCAATGCGGTACCGCATTACGCATACCTCAAGCTCAAGATGCCAGGACCTAGGGGGGTCATAACAGTCAATGGAAACACAGAACGCTCGCTCCGCACGGAAGAGCACACTGTGGCCCTCGCAGCAGAAGCACAAAGCAGCCTTTTAAGGCAAACCGCCAATTCGGTGATACAGCCCCCGGACACCGTCAAGCGAGTCCAACCTGCAACAGGATCGCCTGGCACGTTCAGAGCTCGCCTAGCAATTCGGCCCCCGTCCCAGTCCCAGTCAAGCGACGAAATCCATGCCATGCGTACATAATTACGCACTGAAAATACCATGGGCATATGCGGGGGCACGACCAGGGCACATCCCGCAATGCGGCTTCACCGCCCTAGGGGTTGCATACCTTTATCATTTTTTCTCTTTCAGGACCTTGCTCTCTGGAAGCCCTTTCCGGCAGTATGATTGCCGGACACATTACGGGAAGGAACAACCAAGGAGGCAAGAAGCTAATACGAACAAGGGAACCCTAGGTGGTCTCTAATAACAATCGATATACCCGCTTTTTACTACCCATACGCAGCTTGCCCTTGGATAGGACATGTCAAATAGTCCTATTTTTTGCTTATCGCACTACTTGTATCAGTACGCTTCGACATATTATTTAAATAGCAATGCATATCATTAGTCCATTATTGCATTATCCATCCCTTTTTTCTTATATGTTCATTTACGACAACTTGCACCCGTACATTCTAGTACGGTCAGTACGCCAGGGGCTTTCGTTTACCCCATAATACGGCGTGAGAAGTCCGAACACTTTCGACAGTGCGGCACCCCGAACTTATAGCATTATATGCATCAGCTCCGAATCATGTCTTGGGTCAATAGTTGGGTTTGCCCGGCTCCCATGTTTTGGTACCTTACGTTCCGCTATATCGGCTAAGGTAGCGCTGGGAGAACTACTGCGATTGTGTCCCGGTTCTTCCGGACGAGCACCTCAGTAGAGAAAGCCGAAAACTGATTGCCATGATAAGGCGAGAGCTGGTCGCTGTTCGAGAGGTCTCAAGTCCTTAAAGACTTTTCCACTTCAGGCGAGGAGTCGGCCTTGCCCGACTTAGGTGTATATAGCGCCCCAAATTCGGCCTTCCGAATACTAGGGGCTTCGCCAAAATTTAAAATTGTAGACTTCTATGGCTAAGTGAAAGTGATAAAGCCTTATAGTCCGATTGCCTGGTTTGTTGTGCTGAACACCTCCCTCGAAGGACCCAAAATTAGGATAAATAGTGCTCAAGTTTATCCCGAGCACCCTAGTACTAGTTACATGGGGGCAGAAAACAATGACTGGCCAACTCTCAGATTTTATAAACGGCCGCACATAAGGTAATATTTTAAATTCAAAAAGCATTGCATATCGCAAATGAACTCGTTTCACATTACAGGATCACATGAGCATGTTCATTCAAAAATTACATCTCTAGCACATTCCTCCACCACAAGGCGGGAACCCTTCAGGACACTATCATAATACATTTTGGGGCAGCGATGCTCCTTGCCCTTCGGCGACCCCTCCTTCACCAGCTTTACGGCGTCCAGCTTCGCCCAGTGCACCTTCGTCTGCACAAAATTCCTACACGCACCCTCGATGCAGACGAACCGCTTTATGACTTCAAGCCGTGGGCAGGCATCCACAAGCCGCCTCACCAGACCGAAGTAGCTGCTAGGAAGGGGATCGCCAGGCCACATCCGGACTATAAGACCCTTCATGGCCTGTTCGACCGCCTTGTGAAGCTCGACCAGTTGCTTCAGCTGGTCGCTCAAGGGCATTGGGTGTTCTGTCCCAGTATACTGAGACCAGAACAACTTTTTCATCGAGCTCCCCTCCTCAGCTCGGTAAAACTCCGCGGCATCTAGTACACTTGGGGAAGATCTATGAACGCTCCTGGAGAGCTCCGAACTCGGGTAAGTAAAAGGAAAGTTTCCTTCACATGCTTGCTTTGCATAATGAATGCCTTACCCGCTGCTATCTTCTTCACCGCATCAATCTCCTGGAGGGCCTTGTGGGCTTCAGCCTTGGTGCTCCATGTGCTTTCAAGCGCCTTCGCAAGCTCGTACTCTCGCGTCTTAGAGTCAAGCTCCAAGGACTCGTGTTTTTTGGCGAGAGCCTCGAGCTCTTGCTGCACCTCGCCTACCCGGGCTTCTTGCTTTTCCCGCTCAATGCGCTCCTTGGCCGCTTTGTCTTCGGCCTCGGACAACGCCTTCTTCAGGGTCGCCACCTCGGTTGTGGCCCCTGTCAAATTCATGATGATCCTATTACTTTACAACCGAATTTCTTTTTAATATATAGAAAAGGTATTGCTTACCTTTGATCTCCTCGAGCTGCCTCTTGGTAAGGCCGAGCTCTTCCTCGGACCGCTCAAGGTCCTGCTTCAGTGCAGCGACCTCCGCAGTACGTGCGGTAGCGGCCAACAGTGAAGCCTGCATATGCACATAGACATATTCTGATTAGACTCCGGAGTCATTATTTGATCCTCTATTCGGCCTTTCTTCGCGAACGCCAAACAGAGCATCGGAGGCTATTGTCTATGCGGTAATACTTTCCTATATTTTGATTGCTTACTTGAAAGCCTGTTAGGAGGCTGGCGCAAGCTTCGGTTAGTCCGTTTTTGGCGGACTAAACTTTCTCGATCACCGCACTCATGATAGTGCGGTGCTCTTCGTCGATGGAAGCGCCGCGAAGCGCTTCCAGCAAGCTGTCCGGTGCCTCTGGATGGACAGAGGCCACCGACACGGGCGGCTTGCCCCTCTTAACGGGGGGGTCGCCCGCCGGAGTTCAGAACCACCGAAGGTTCCGGCGTAGTGTTCGGCTGGGGGCCGAACTTGGAGCCCGTGGGAGTCTTGCTCCCTTTGCGCCCAGGGTCCGGAAGGTCGCCTCGAGGTGCCCCCAGGACTACCTCCCCTCGGCTCGGTGCCTTTTGAGACAACACCTTGACGTTGTCCATAGGGCAAGGGGTGGACGCGGTTGGAAGTGAATCGCTATTCATATCCGACGAGTCCAAAGAACCGTCCGATGAAGATACGTCAAGACGGGCTCGGGACGGACTGCATAATCATATTCGGGGTAAGGAGAAGCAGTGCAATAAAACATACCATGAATTACTATGGTATCCGGATACTTACGACTTCGTTAGGGGCTTCTCCCTGGGTAACCACTCGTTGCCGCTGTAGGCGGCCGTCGTGGTGCAGTCCGGAAGGAGGGTCCTTCCCTTCTTGGACCCTTCGGCCTCCCCGGTTGGGGCGGCCTTCCTTTTCTTGTCTCCCCCGGCTGGGGGGGGGGGAGAACTTTCCTCTTCCTCCTCCTCGTTTTCGTGGGAGGAGTGCGCTTCGGAGTTATCGGACGATGAGTCTGATATAACCTTGCGCCGGATACCCTTTCGGGTCCCCGTGTCCTTCTTCTTGGCCTTCTTCGCCGTCACCTCGTAAGGCGCCGGAACCAGCATCTCCGTTAGGAGAGCATCTGCATGATCTTCAGGCAGGGGGGCTGGGCAATCGATCTGCTCCGCTGTCTCCACCCAGTCCTGTTAATGGCATGGAAGCTTAGATCCTGCACATGATTAAAACTGGGGCAAATAAATATCCTGTGAGATATAAAAACTTATCGGATTGGCGTGGCACTTTGCGCTGAGTCCGCGGTCCTCGATAAGGGGAGGAGGTACCTCGGCGCCCTTGAATAGCACCTTCCAGATGTCCTTGTGCGTCGTGTCGAAGAGCTCTCGCAGCGTCTAGTGCTTGGCCGGGTCGAACTCGCACAAATTGAATACCCGTCGTTGACACGGGAGAATCCGGCGGAAGAGCATGACCTAGACCACGTTGACGAGCTTGATTTTCTTGCTCCTCATGTTCTTGATGTAGGTCTGGAGTCCGGTCAGCTCTACCGGGGAACCCCAGGACAAGCCTTCTCTTTCAAGGAGGTGAGCCGTGTGGGGATTCCGGATCGAAATTAGGGGGCCGCCACCCAGTTGGTGTCGCGCGGCTCGGTGATGTAGAACCACCCAATTGCCACCCCTTTATGGTCTACACATAGGAGCCTTCGAGCCAGGTGATGTTAGGCATTTTGCCCACCATGGCGCCTCCGCACTCTGCTTGCTGGCCGACCACCACCTTCGGTTTAACATTGAAGGTCTTCAGCCACAGGCCGAAGTGGGGCCTGATGCAGAGGAAGGCCTCGCACACGACGATAAACGCTGAGATGTTGAGGATGAAATTGGGGGCCAGATCATGAAAATCCAGCCCGTAGTAGAACATGAGGCCGCGGACAAACGGGTGAAGGGGAAATCCCAGTCCGCGGACAAAGTGGGTAAGGAAAACTACCCTCTCATGGGGTTCGGGCGTAGGAATGATCTGCCCTGCATCTGGCAGCCAGTGCGCAATGTCCGCGGCCAGATATCCGGCTTCCCGTAGCTTTGTGATGTTCTCCTCCGTGATGGAGGAGACCATCCACTTGCCTCCCGCTCCGGACATGCTTGGAGTGGTTTGAGGAGAAAGATGCGAACTTGGGCGCTGGAGTTTGAGTGCACGATAATGGATAAGCAAGGAGGAAGAAGGCGTGGGTAAAGAGGGTGAATCTTTGTCCCTTATAAGGGCGGAAGAGGCGATGCGCCTCCCCACTTACCCGCTGAAATCGCTTATTCCCTGAGCGCCGTAATTGATGGCACGGTTGGGTTACCCATACCCGTATTAATGAGAATCCCGTGATGAGGGGACATGACTCTGCTTCGACAAGACATGTCAAGAAAACCGCCTCGTGATATGTGCAGTGCTGGTTGAGAAAAATGGTTCAAATAATGACCGGGCCATGGCATGATGTCGTGTTGCTAAACGTGTCAGCAGATTAGATTTGTGGAGATACTATTCTCTCTACGGTGGTATGTGGAACTTGTTTTGCAGAGTCGGATACTATCCTTGTGTTCAAAATCTTCTATGGAGTATTCGGAGGAAGAACCCGCCTTGCAATGTCGAAGACAAATCTGCGCGCCGGACTCATCATCATTGAAGCCTGGTTCAGGGGCTACTGAGGGAGTCCTGGATTAGGGGGTCTCTGGACAGCCGGACTATATCCTTTGGCCGGACTGTTGGACTATGAAGATACAAGATTGAAGACTTCGTCCCGTGTCCGGATGGGACTCTCCTTGGCGTGGAAGGCAAGCTTGGCAATACGGATATGTAGATCTTCTTCCTTGCACTACAAAAAAATACACTTCTGTGATGATACGTGTTTGTCACAGTAGGTCGCGTTTTTTGTCATGCATGTACATCCATGACAAATTTATGACAAAATCAAGATAGTCATACCAGTGCTGTCGCAGAAGTGTTCCATGACATTACCAAAATTATCATCACGGAAGTGTCCACTTCCATGACAATAAATCGCGCGTCACAGAAGTGCTTTCGTCAAGGGTGACCGACACGTGGCATCCACCGTAACGGAACGCCGTTAAGCTATCGGGTCGGGTTTTGGATCCGATAACCCGTTAACAACCCCGACCAATGGGGATTTTCCATGTGTAAAATCATTATTGGCTGGAGGAGACACGTGTCAGGTCCATGTTGGCACATGTGTCACTCATCCAATGGGCGAGATGCGCCTATGATGTGTTGACACATGGACCGGCCCATCAAGTTTAAATGGGCCGGCCCAACTGAAGGCCCATAAGATTTTGCGGACCATAATGGGCCGGCCCAGCTAAAGGCCCATGAGATTTTGCGGACCATAATGGGCTGGCCCAGCTAAAGGCCCACAAGATTTTGCGGGCCATAATGGGCCGACCCAGGTAAAGGCCCACAAGATTCTTGCGGATCATAATGGCCCGGCCCACCTAAAGGCCCATGGGATTTCGCTGACATTAATGGGCCGGCCCAGCTATAGGCCCACAAGATTTTGAGGACCCTAGTAGGTCGGCCCATTAACTGGCTGCCATGTTTTGGGCCAAATGTCGGCCCATATTTGATCCGGTCCATTAATGGCCTGCCACGATCCGGGCCTAATAGTGGCCCATATGAGATCCGGCCCGTTAAAATCCTACCACGTTTTGGGCCAAATTACGGCCCAGATCAAGTCCGGCCCTTTAAGAGGCTTTGGGCTCAATTATGGCCCATATCAGATTCGGCCCGTCAACTGGACACTATACTTTTGGGCCCACTTGCTAAAGGCCCACTTAGTAATTCGGCCTGATATTAGTTTTGGCCTGTTAAGGGCCCGTTTAACATTTTGGCCCTATATTAATTTCGGCTTGTTAAAAGCCCGTCATATAGTTGGGCCTAACTACGGCCCGGTTTGCATCCGGCCTGCTCGCAGCCGATATCTGATTGGGCCAAACAAGGACCGAGACAATTTTGGCATGTTAAAAGCCCTTGATTTGATTCGCACAATCATGGGCCGGGGTTCATTTCGGGCTGCTACCGACCCGTGAGCTGTTCGGCATGTTTCAGGCCCAACCTACATCGTGATTGCATGATGGCCCGATTATGTGCCGTAATTTTACGGTTTGGCCGGTTTACTGTGAAGACAGGATATATATATATATATAGTAAAATAACTGCAGCGTCATGAATAAGAAAAACCTAGACTATACAATAAAGAAATTACGGCATATTACATCCACTGGGCATCAAAGTTCGCCACTATGATAATAAAGCACAAGCAGACAACAGATTACATACACTGGGCATCAAAGATCGCCACCAGTGCAAATAAACACGCCGACAAAATAATATACAAAACGGACATCACTTCAATAGAGTTCAAGAAAGGTTAGCCCTGCTGGGGAGTTGCAGCGCAAGCAGCTGAGCAAGATGATGAGACTGTGCTTGTTCAACACTTATATCTTCCTCACTCTGAAAGATAAACAAGCAGACAGATGACATGTTTTGCACATAAAAGTATTAGTGCTGACAATTCATCACATTTCTTACTGACGAATAAAGTGACACAGTTTAAAATTGCATTAACACAATATGGTATTGTTCAGGTCAAGACATGGCAGGAAATGACATCATGAAGGAGTTGGCAGCTTCACGACACCATTGGATTACAGATCAAGAACTCATAAGTATCAATGGTTAGTCTGCTGTCAATTTATACCATTTCAGATTGGCAAATAAAGAGACGGTTTAAATAATAGTAGAATGATATGACATTGTTCATAGTTAAGACATTGCAGAATATGACATTGTGTTGTAGTGGGTAGGTTCACCACACCACTGGATTACGAATGAAGAACGGAAGCATACATGCAGTGCAAAGGAAGATCACTTGCTCTGTATATTTTAATTTACATGGTATGAAGAAGGAACTTGGTTGTACAACTGAAAACTTAAATTGAGAAAGGACAAATTTTTGTTTATGAACTACATAATAAACTTTAAACAAGCAATTTGATGCAAACACCAAAAATAAACAGCTGTTGCAGTCATGCCTAACCAAATATATACAACAAAGTTTGAAGGCTTGAGATGGACAAACTTACATTATTGGTGAAGACAGGCTCTATAAAGGCCTTGTCCATGCTGATGGGGGGGGGCAATTCAAGAAGTTTACCACAGAATCTTCTTCAAAAGCATTGCCTTTATTCTACATTTTGTTAAGAGTAAATATAGATGTGATAATATACGAAAAATGGAGAATATTTAAGATAAGATGAAGAGTGATGCTACATAACCAAGTAGCTATAAATGTAAGTGCAGCGATACAGGCAAAAGGTACATCCAAGAGCAATGCACAGCTAAACTTCTTCAGTACCAACCTTATGGTAAGAGTAAATATAGGTCTGATGTGTAGAAAATGGAGGGCAAAGGAAATAAGCTGCAGAGTGATGGTACATGAACAACTACCTGTCATTATAAGTACACTAATAAAGGACAACATGTACTTACAAGAACAATGCAGAGCTAAAAAACATTAGCATTGGATATATTCTACACTAATGTAACCATTCATACAAATCAAATAATTTGGAGCGAACAATTGATAAGCAAGCTATCATGCATACTGCTGTCACATAATGAACCAGGTATGTATGCAAGTACAATGATACAGGACAACAGGTACTAACAAGAGCAAATCAGTGGGCAACATATTTGCGATATCCTGTCGTTCTTGTCAAACCGTAATTCTTCTTCGAGCAGATTTCCTGCAAAAAAGATCCGTAAGGCACATGCGGAAAAGTAGAAGTTCAAATTGTCATGTGATTTCATAGACAGTTTCTCATCCTGGGAACGAGACCAGTGCATAACAAGGTTTTTCCATTCAATGTCTTCTAAATTTAGCACAGGAGACTTCACCGGAAATTCATTTATAGACTTGCCATCAAAGTGTGATTTCCTCAGGTAACACTGATACTGCTGCAATGCTTCCTTGAAAAGCACAAGCAAGCTTTGCTCGTCATGACTATCCAGATTGACCATCGCCTAGTTACAACAATGTAATGTAAATCGTTGATGTGTTCAATCAACAGAAAACAGAAAAATAATAACCATGAATAATAGCACTTACACGTAAGTTGGACAGGAAGATGTGAAAATGGTGTTTGTCTTCACAATAAGCTTCCCATGATGGGAATATATGCACGTAGTCCCTAACAACATTGAAAGCATTATCTTTTAAACTGGGAATAAATGGAATGGGGTTCCAATTTGCAGGAATTGGCCGTCTCTGCAGTTGGGATAGGTCTTCGGCTGGTGGACTTGCTGTACTTTTTTGCTGGAGTGGGATTTTTCTGTGGTACAGCTGGTGCTATGGCAAATGAAATCGGTATACCTTTTGCTGGAGTGCAGGTCCTGTGTGGTGGGGCTAGTGGTGTGGCCAGTGAAGTATGGGTACAGTCTGCTGGAGTCGGTCCTACGTTTTGTGTCACTGGTTGTACAACCAATATAAGTGGGGTGCTGTCTGATTTCTCTGGCACCACCACGTTTTTCAAGGACTTTGCTGGTGCTCCTTCAGGTTCGGCAATCACCCTCTTCTTTTTGATGTCTGATGCACAAGAACAACATTTGAGTGAAAAAACATGGTATGATGACAGATGGAATATGTATTGATAATGGATGGGCATGGCATCTCGACATATATGATGAGTAAACTAACCAGATGGCGGTGCAACAAAGTAGAAAAAATGCAAGACAACATATGCAAGATACCCACAATCAATAAAACATTGCCAAATTAGAACAGGCACCTGATGGGTGAATAGGACAGGCCATCTAGCTTTGACTCCTTGAGGTTAGAATAGTCATTAGGATCATATTCTGAACAAGAATCAATAGGTGGGGAGCGTATGAGTTTCATTGCATCCAGAATGGCACTCAATGCCTTGGTGCCAATTTTGTAAGTCATTGCAGTGTTTAGCTTCAAGAGTGGAGTGGACTACTGCTAATGCGACCCAAAGCAGCTACACAGATCATAGTGTAGATATAACGGGAAAACCTTAAGCATCAGAGTAAAATCAGCAAAGTGGAACTTGCTAGAATATATGTGCTAGTATTGCCGGTACGGCTAGAAAGGCTTCGGATACCAGCTCTCTTCAAGTGAAGGTGCGGTACTGTTAATATGAGTGTAACTCTCAAAGGCGACACAACTCCCCACATTTCCTTGCTATTCTTATAGGATTCAAGTGGGCAGGCCACTACAAATCATATTCCTATGTTTACAAGATCCTACGAATCAAAGAGGCTCAAAGTGTCCATCACAATCGACCGTATAGACCTCTACACTTCAAATGTCCCTGCTCATCTTCAGTACAAGGAACATATTGTACTACTGTCATACTCCCTCTGTTCCAAAATATAAGTCTTGGTAGAGATTTCCACTATGGATCACATACAGATGTATCCAGATACATTTTAGAGTGTAGATTCACTCATTTTGCTCCATATGTAGTCCATGGTGGAATCTATATAAAGACTTGTATTTAGGAACGGAGAGAGTACATATTAAAGAAGAACGAAAGAGGAACATGGTAAAGAAGAGCAAGCAGATTTTGGATAATAAAATGTTGGTTGTGCAGTGCCCACACATGATGAACCAGAGCGCATTGAGAATGCAACTCCCAGCTGTCTCTCGACCATTTCAGGCGGTTGGATGAAGATCCTATGTCTCCTAACCCTTCTTCTTCCTCGTCTCTGATTCTTCCCATACAGAACACCGCACGGGCCGCCGGCCGGACCACCGGCCCCCACCGCCTGTGTTCCTCCGCCACCCCACCCCCACCCCCGTCCCAACCCCAACCCGCGTCGAGTTTTCTTCGTTCGGCGAGGCCCCACAACCACCCGAGCCCCTTCGATCGCACCGGCGAACTCCGGCGAGCTCTGAAAAATCGACTGACCCAATTTTGAAATTTAGTCCACTGTGATTTAACTAGTGTGGAATATAAAAGGAGAAAACCATAAGCATTGGGAGTATAGTGTTGAGCGTGCCATGGCGGATTTGAAGGTGCAAACCGGACAAAGGCAACTTTGCAACCAAGACAAGAAATCAGAGTAAAGTAGTGGCGATCTATTTTCTTGTTGCGATAAATAAGTTGAGCAGATACGAAAGAGTACCGCCTCTGGTGCGGCGCCGTGTATGCATCTGCTGAGAATTTGACGGTGCTGCGATCGCGATAGCTGTCGGTGGCGAGGAAGCAGATCTAGGAGGGTAGACGGTGGCGGCGGGGCGCGGTGGACGAGACGGTCGTAGGAGCGGCATCGGCAAGGTGGACGACGACGGGGATGAAGCGAGAGGACGGGATGCAAGGATCCCGGTCAGAAGCCGTGGATGAGAGAGGTCGATCTCTTGTAATGGACGGCGGTGTCGGGGTATCAGCTCCGGCATGGTGGAGGAGGACGACGGTGGATGGGGTGGCGGACGGCGGCGGACGGAGGAGGGTGGGGTGGAGACGGTGTTTTGGCGCCCACGGAGTAAGAATGGGGAAAAGGGAGGTAGAGAGGAAGGGGGAACCATGTATTCAGGGCGCGCTTGTCTCAAATGCGAGGAAATTTACAAACTTAGCCCCCGTTTCAAATTTCTACTACATCACAACAATAATAGTCGGTTGGGGATAGGACGGTAATCTCGCATACACCAAATATTTGCCGACGAGAGTTTGTTTTTGGCGCCCACCGTGTATGAATATGAATCGGGGAGGGAGTCAATTTCGGCCGAGGACACACTGTGTTTTGGCGCCCACCATGTATGAATCCGGTAAGATGCGGTTACGTCACGTTTGGGTGAAATTACAAACCTACCCTTATCGAAACCTATAGAAATCCAGCAGATAGGCTTTGCGTGGCAGGGATAGGCAGTAGTGATTTCCATCTCGCAGATTTTGGTTTCGTGCGGTTACGGCGATTTTCCCCACTTCGTTCAAATTTTGCAGAGTGCACGCTTACCGTGCCAACTCAATACGAATCCCGTTTGTATTCTATTTTTTTCGGGTGGGATCCATTTTCAATTGGAATTACATTCTATATACATCATTTTTTTATATATACTTTCAAAAGCACAACACCATTTATACATAAATATGGTTTACAAATGGCATGATCTCAGATTCATAAAGTTGTATCCATCAATTTGGATTTTCAAATATTTGAAACCACTTTATGTTGAAATCCAATGTATGCATTCCTCGCTAACTATCTCCAATTAATGTGTGTTTCATGCGGGTTTTTTTTAGTTCTCAAACATGTATAATGTGTTTCACACACGCAACATATAGTGTAATCCCGTTTAGACATTAATTGCATATAAACCATGCATTGTTTGTAACTGAAGAATCTATGGATCACCAATATTGATAAACTATATAACATTACACGTGTGCCCAAATTGAAATGAATATGCATGTTTGATACACCAATTTGCGTTATGATATTATCGATGTCGTGATCTCCATTTTAAATATTTGAATCCCCTTTAATCCAGATATTCGTTTCATATAGCTATCACTCATGCTTATATAGGACTATCTCTCTGGACCTATACACGTTCATCGTCTCTGAGGTATCTCTCGTGCTACCTGTATGTCGACAATGATCTTTTATCTTTGTAACACACTGATGGTACTCTCTCCCTCGACCTTCATCACTCTATCTCTCTCTAAGTATATCTCGCTCCCTGCTATGTGTCTCTAACTATGATTCTCCATGTGGAATCTCTTTCTCTCACACAAACACAAAACTTTGTCTCCCGGGGTCTCATTTCTCTCTACTATTCCCATGTGTGCCACTCGCACACCCCTCATACAGAGATGTCTTTCGCTCCTTAGATATAAGAACCTATGACTCTTCCTCTTCAATATCTCTTTCTCACACACAAACACAAACTCTGTCTCCCAGGGTCTCATATTTCTCCATTGTTCTCTTGTATGTCGCTCACACACACCCTCTCTCCCTAGAGATATCTTGCGTTCCCTCGTATGTCTCTCTAGCTATCACTCTCGTTGTGAAATATCTTTCTCTCTCGCAGACACAAAACTCCGTCTCTCTGGATCTCATTTCTCTCTGATATCTGTTTGTATGTGACTCACATGCACCCTCTCTCTATCTCTCTCACACCCACACACATAACCCAGCCTTCTGATCCACTCGACTCCTATCTCTAACGCACACTAGCTAGCATCTTTATCTTTCTATTTATCTGTTTCTCCATCAACCTTCTTTCTCGCCCTCACTCTTGATTCCTATCACGCACACTACATATGTCTCTCTCTACATGCAGTCAAGTGCCCTCTCACACACATATATAACTTCACCCTTTGAACCACCCGACGGTCATCTCCAACACCCAAACTAGCGGATGTCCCTCTAGCTAGCATCTCCCTCTCTGTATCTATCTGTAGTTTCTCCGTCAACATTTCTTTCTCGCACGGAGTCTTGCTTCCTATCACCCACACTATATATGTCTCTCTATACATATGCATTTATAGGTTGGTCTCTTTTGCACAATTGTTGCGCCTCACCCCCTCTGCTCGCCATAGATGCATGCTCCAGCCCACGCCACTATCTCTTAAAGACAAAAACACATGCTCAATTGTTGGGCCTTCTTCCCTGCATTCTCACATGCATGCATATTGTCATACCGATCCGTCTCTACCATGTCGTTGATCTTATGACTTATGTCTTCTTTCTTTTATCTCGATCATACGCGCACGCACACACACACATCCCACGTATACATGTATACCTCTCACACATGCACGTTCAAGGTCTCTATGTCTCCATACGTAGTTAATTACCCTCAATCCTAACACCACATTGAATCGTTCTCCTCTTTTGTGCACATAACTTCTGCCTGGATGGGTAAAACACACACTCACACTTAACAATCTCCTTCTAGCTACCCCCCGCCTCTCACTCTTCCCCTATATCCCCTAAACCAATAAGACCATCCCTTTGTTTAATTCCTGCCTACATGAACCATCGATATATAGTAGTCTTCCTCGGTGTCTCTCGAACAAACACGTTCTCTCGATGTCGACACCTCTCACGCGCACACACCTTCTCTTCCCTCTCTACAGGCATTTTCTCTCTCGCACCCCATCGTTGGTGGCCTCTGCCATACACATCACCTCTCTATGATGAAGCCATGCACACTTAAATTACATCCGCCACAAAGGACCCCGCGACACACACACACGCGCGCACACACACACACACGCACGCACGCACCCCCTACACACACTAAGACTCCATCTCTCTCTCTCTCACACACACACACATACAAACACACACACACACACATGCACGCACGCACACCCCCCA
>NC_041392.1:270925624-270942371 GCF_002162155.2 Triticum dicoccoides | reverse complement strand
TCTCTCTCTCTCTCTCACACACACACACACACACAAACAAAGACTCCATCTCTCTCTCACACACACACACACCCCACACACAAATTAAGACTCCATCTCACACATACATGCTCTAGGCGGAGCATTTGTTCCTACCACCCTTCATCCAACCTTACCCGTATGATAAACAATCACCTTTATTTACTTGCATAACATGGAAAAATTCCACTTTACTTTAGTAGTCAACAAACTTATCATCTGTACCCTTATAAAAAAACGAGTTGGCGATGATGGTGTGCCTGCCATCTTGTAATACAGACCGTATGATCTATATCTGAGGATAGAAAGCAAACTATGATAATTTTACAAAAGATACCCGCACCTATCTCCACATCATTATCTCCCGCAACCTCATTGCTCAGCAATTAAAAATGAATAAGTCTCTGGAACAATCTAGCATGCATGGTGGCCGCTGCCGCCTGCCGGTGCCATCCATCCCCATGCCTCCGCCCATTCCGACCACCAGTCACCACCACGCTCCACTCCTCCTCGCCTTATCTCCCATCTTTCATTTTTTCGATGACATTCTCGAGATACTAGTTTTCCGATAAAATTCTCGAGATATCATTAGTTTTTACACATGGGATTACTCCTGCATGGGTCAATCACAACAGGTGTTTTGTAAAAAAAATGCATATTGATGTTCTGTGCAATGCACGAGAATCTTGCTTGTAATTATATAACGCAAATCGCGAGCAGGAAGTGACATTTTTTTGACACAACCACGTTAACATGGCCACATAAATCACTAGCTAAAGTAAATACCATTATACTTATATCCCGATGCAAAAGGTTGAGTACATGTCCGAAGAGTAGAGTCGCACACACGCACTCTATCTCTCAGAATCTCTCTCACACACACACACCAGTTACATGACGCCCACTTAAGCAGACACGTATGTTACAATTTATGCACCTGCGGGTACACGTGATGCTGCACATTTATTTAAGACGGAAGGCGAACCCAAACAATAGCTGCATTCATTCCCCTCCTGCCGCCTCTTCTCTGGTCGCCGTCTCTCGGTAGCCATGGGCTGGCCGAAGGTAACAACATACGCCATACTCCTGCCAGAGCGGCGCTTTAATATGGAAATTTTAGTGGTCATGCATGCATCTTTTTGTGTTAGCACTCCTATAAAAGGGTTGACCGGTCGCTTCCCGCGGACGTGCGTGAGCGGTGCAAGAGGAAGGAGAAGGGAAGCGGGCTGTGGAGTAACGTTTTTTACCACAATTTCTTAGGAAACTGAGTGCAATAATTGAGTAGTTTTGCAAACTACTAGTACTACACCTAAAACGGTTCAAAACCTATACTCCCTTGCCAGCGCGCGCTTCCCGCGTGAAACGGTCAGCGTCGCCCTGGAGCGTCAGTGCCGCATTAATGCCCGGCCAGAGTGGAGGCGACCTCTCACTGGCGCCGGCTTTGAAGTGGCGCGACGACCGAGAGAGCGCCGCTTACCGGTGCACGCGACCGCTCCGCGTCGAGACTGGCCATAGGCCCTGTTTGGATCCATGGGATAGAGTTAGTTTGAGCTAGTTGGGGCTCAAATAGCCCTAAAGTATCCAAGCATGAGGGTTTAAATTGGAGCAAGTTGCATCGAACCCACCAAGAAAAACTATCCCACCCAAGAGGTGCTAACTGGAGATAGTTCTCATTGGGACCATTGAAAAATCAGTTTTCTCTGTCCATGAAGTGCATTTATTGTCAATCTAACCCTGTCACCCAAACACCTCTTTGGCTACAGTTAGTTCAGGGTTAGTCATGAGTTAGTCTAACCTCTAGCTAAGTTAGAGTATCAAACAGGAGCAGTATAGGACATGCAAGTTGCTCAAAGCATACAGGCAAATTCGTACGTGAAAGGATTTTTTTTCTTTTTGAAAACAGAATGTGAAAGGAATTTTTTTAGAATGCTCTTGGCATGTCGCTAACATGTGATAGTTAACCGACCTCAATAGACGGCAGAAACGCCAGCCCGCCGCACTTTGATAGAGACGAGGAGGGAGAAGCGATACAGGTTGCTGGATTACTAGAGATAGGTTTCGCACGGAAGCCAAGAAATATGGTGATAGCGTGTGTTAGCCATGTACTAGTATGATGTAACTACACTGGGCTGCCGTGTTTCATACTCTTCCAGTCCACTGTGGAGATGATTGGTTAATTTCATATCGCTGAATAATATTAAATATTATGAGTGCAGACGCTCCACCACGAGGTTCCTTGATCCTTCTTGGTCGTCCGGAATCTATGTTCTTCCACTCTATTTTTTTACGTGAGCTTTGTTCATCCCTTTGCCAACACGCGAGACATCTAGCATCAAGGTGCACGTGTTATGCAAGGATCGTTCCATCTATATGAAGAACACATGGGACTGGAACTATGAGACGGACATGTACCCAGGAGTGGACGTACGAACCTGAGTAATGTAGCGCAGTAAGTGAAATAGAAAGGCACAAATGGTACGAACATGCGTGGCATATAGGGTGTGTATGGTCGCGTTCTCGTCTCAACATAGTTGTTCCCTCTTCATGCATGCTCAACTCAACACCCCTCTTCATGCATGCTCTCTTCATGCACGCTTCTAGTGTATTTGTGCTAAACTAGTGTGGACTCATGCACCCTCCATACACTCTACCAAACACCCAAAAGTAGGTCGAGAAAGGAACTCTTGGGTGGCATTTGTCTCTTACTATGTACTACCACTAAATATTGTACGTGCAATGCACGGTGATGTTATGGAGTACGTGCCTAAGTACTCTACTACTACTATATTAGTTGGAGGCACATATTAACTTTTATACTTGTTTACGTGTATGCCCCGAGACCTTCCAACTAGACGTGTCTTTCTCTCCAGGTCGCACTTTGTATCGTTGATACCACTAAGCACTACTACGTGTGGTCTCCGACCCAGAAGTGGAAGAAGTGGAGATGCTCTACCACGCTGTTTTTTATGCTGGGCTCTACCACGCTGTTCATGTCCCACTCCTTTCGCTGACGTGTGGGACATCCAGCACGTGCCATGTTTGGCACCCTTCGTCGTAAGAGTTGAAACGCTAGCATTCATCAGAAATAAAAAATAATTATAAATCGGCAGTGATACTATTTTTTTGCGAACCAATCAGCAGTGATACTATACCACGCGGTTTCCTTGCTCCTCGATATCGGAAAGAATACTTCAGTTCGCCAACATGTGGGACGTCGACCATCCTGGTCCACTTGCCATGCACGCAGAACTCCAAGGGAGAGTCACCCAGGTCGTCGCGCCGCAGTAACAATGACTAATGAGCCGTCAAATCACAGGCCCACTTCCCACTTTGAAGTTGCTCGGACGAAGGAACCATCATGACTTCGTTGAATTCCGCTTCTTGAAGAAAACTACTGTACCAGCAGTACTGCTAGCTACAGTAGTTACTCCAACAGAGGCCTCATTTCGTTCATAGGATAGGAATATGAAAATCATAGGAAGTGAGATGACATGCATCTCAATTCCTATAGAGAAAGAGATGCCATTTGATGCTTAGGATAGGAATTTTTCCATTTAGTCTAGGCTAATGTACTGGTAATTTTCTCTAAGAACTACAGTAGTAACTAGTAGTATTGGTACATGCTCGTACTCAGACACAAACACACACACACACACTAACTAGTAGTACTACTACTTCTCACATGCTGGCCAGACGCCGTCATTCTCCTTCCCGGCTTTGTCGGCGACACCCCACCTTGGTTGGATCTCCGCCGACCTCTCCGCAGCAGCGCGTGCGTCCTTTTCTTTCTTGTGGCCGCGGGCCTCTCTTTTCTTGAGTGCTTTCTGACTTTTCCGCCCCCTCTGTGCGGCTTTGGCCGCCTCTTTCTCTACCACCCATTCGGCCTTGGCATCTTCAAATTCCTCCCACATAGTTGTGAGGTCGCGAGCAGCAATGAACTCGGCACGGCGGGATGCCATCGCTTCCCTACCATTTTGTGTGCGGTCGTGGGCGGCGAGGAACTCGGCGCGGCGGGATGCCATCGCTGCCTTACCGATTAGTGTGCGGCACGGTGGCATGAACGACGCTTGGTGAGAGCTCTGGGGTGGAGTGGCCGGACAACCGTAGAGTGCATTGGTTTGTCAAGAGCTCAAGGACAGAAGACGAAGCAAATTTGGATTCCCCTTCAATCCTGGTCATTTATTACCGAGTAAAATGCATTGGCGGTCATCGAACTTGTCTTGATAGCTCACTTTGATCATTGTATACGAGATATGGTGATTATACGGTCACTGGCTCAGCGTATAGCTCCGTATTTGTCTGATTGACTAGTCAAACAGTCCGCATGCGCCTCATCAGCTCATGTTCTTTATCTATCTACACGGGCCTACCTATCAATGGAGAAAGAAATACTGTAAAAACCAAAATTATGTGTATGTGGGGAATCAAACCACGGACTTGTCGCTGCAACGCACCCTCATCAGCCAAATGAAAATGAAATACTTCGCGTCAGACACTCACGATCACGCTGTCAAAGCATGCTAATGCATGCACGTCGCCCTCTAAATCAAAGTCCTGCTCATGGCGCAACGCAAACGGCGAGCCCATCACCTGCGCGCCCCGGAGGTGCCTGACATTACTGTTTAGACGTTTGATGGAGGCCTACGTGAACACCGAGCATGTATTCACCTGGCTCAACACCAACGGTCATACTCGGACTGCCTTGCTCATGTATATCGTCCATCACAATGACAATCTATAAAACAGCCTAAGCTAGAGAGGGTACTATGGTAGTATGGTACGGAGTATGTACTATCGTGAGCGACCGATCTTAGTGCCACTGCACACCGAAACCCCTTCCATCGCTGGCATGCGCTTCCCACCTGAAACGGTCACCTTCTCTCCAGAATGTCAATGCTGCATTCACCGGACTTAACTGCAGGTGCAATTGGTGTGTCACTGATTCGCCCACCTTTCCTTCGTCGGTACAGAAGAAAAATGGCAGAAGTGAGTAGCCTAGAGTGAGGTTTTCTTCAAGAAAGGGAAGAAAGGGCTTGAATGAGCGTTCCAGTGAAATGATGGTTGCTTCGTCTAGTCCAACTTGGAGGACACCTTACCACTGCTGGTAAAGGTGTGGGTTTTGTGATATGACGGTTCATGACGGCCACACCGGGGTGATAGGTGAGTCTCGACTGTAGCACCTCGCTGTGATTTGGTGGATGGCACGCGGGCCCGGATGCTTTGAAATGTCCCGCATGTAGATAGAGCGGCTAGTCATATAGGAGTGCTCAATATTTTGCACCGCGACCAAGGCAGAGAGTAAAACGAGAGAACTACGTAATTAATGCATGAGTTTAATTAGGGTAGTTTTGTAAAGTACGAGATACATTCCTCCAATCGCAAAATGCCTTGATTCATGAGATTTGAGCCCTATAAACCGGAAAGGAGGGAGTACTGCACACGGTGTAGTCTAGTCACTTGTTGAAATCTCTAGAAAGGCAAATACTCCTTTACGGTTTACAGGGCTATACTACTCCCTCCCTCTAGGTGTGTAAGTCATCTTACGAAAATCAAATAGTCCCAAAACACTTAGGCACGGTGCATTAACTTCTACCTTGTTTCTTGTTTCTTGACATATCAACCAATAAGAGATGAGAGGTGTGCATGCTTTTAATGACTTGCAATGGCTAGTTCATTGCATGCAATGCTATTAATTAGCAAATAAACATTGGTGACCCCAGGAGGAAATGGTGCTAAGCGCGTGGACCTATGCAGAATGAGTATCAACCAATGGATAATGGAGTTTAATTGTTAAACAATAGCAATTTTGTCTCATGCAAGAGCCTGGCTAGTACTCCAAGGAACTGCACCACGCGAGCGTTCGCAACTGCCACGTTCGGGTTGCGCTTGGCTCTTCGCCTCTTCGAGAAGATGAACAATGATGTTACTCCTACTTCTACAGTATCGAATCCACTGCTGCATGTCCGTCCACCTCGTGCGGGAGGGATAGCATGTAGCGAAAGCTTCTACTTACTGCTCCTGCCTTTGCGTCTATGACAGGTGGGCCCAACAGGTGGTTGGCCCTCCTGTCATGCAGCCAAAGGCAGGTGCAGTTAAGGCACCGGAGCTCAGTCCGCGAGGGAGAGGGCGTTGTAGTAATCAAATTTCTCGGTCTTGTACGAGTTGACGCGGCACATCAAAGCACTTCACTCGATATAAGTCTTTTTACACATTTCAAATGGGCTACTTCGTATGTAGGAGTAGACATATTCTGCTTCGTATGTAGTCACTTGTTGCAATCTCTAAAAAGACTTATATTTGGAAACAGAGGGAGTACAACGCATGCATGCATGCCATGACTTTTCTTTTGATACTTGCATGTGTTGATTTGATGCACCTTGCCAAATTTTGACTATAAATTTAACTAACTAAATTTCCATGCATGTCAGAAAAAATTACGGGGCTGTTTGGATTGTGACTATGTTTGTCTTATGTTGCCACATTATTTTTCCCACACTTGCCACACTTGCCTAATATGAGTTGCTCAAATTGTTAGACACACTTTGGCTTGCCTAAGGGAATCTTGCCACAATTTTTGTGTCTATGACATGTGGGGTTCACTGCTAATAAAAAAAATTCTTGTCTTAGGTGTCTCTAATAAAAAAGACTTATATTTTGGAATGGAGGGAGTAGAAAATATAAATAATAATGCATGTTGGGGCAACCCACGTTTCCGCTAATTTTAGCCGTGGGCTTGTTCACAATTTTTACGAGGGGGTGGTTGTTCATTTAATGGAGGGACTTGTAGTACCAGACTTGAACGATACAAAGTGCGACCTGGCACACCGTAACACCACTTGGAACAAGCGGGTAGCTATCTCAAAAAACAATCAACAACTAAAAAAAACTGTGACCTGGCATGTAGTAGTACACAATTTTAAACTATTGTTTTGATGGAGTGAAAAAGGAAAACTACCCCACTACGTATATATAGGCCGGAGCCTCCGTGCTTGCTTGCTAGGGTTGCTCTATCACACACTCTCATTCTCTCCAGATCTAAACAAGTTAGGGGTAGTAACACTATCTTTCTCCCTTCAAAAAACACTCGCTTTCTATCCTCACTGATGGTTACAGATCCGGACGTATCCCCCTCCGCCGGTGAAGGGGAGGAGGGGCAGCGTTTAGGCCGTCGTCGACAGCGAGGGAGGAGACCTACTGCTGGCCGCACCGTTATCTCTGACCGAGCATCGGCGCAGGAGGTCCTCCGATCCCTTCGTTGTTGCCTGTAGGCGGATCCGGCCTCCCGCCGCCCACCTATCCACATCCCGACGACCTTTAGGTATATCTTCGTTCGAAACCGCCTTAGCTCTACTTCCCCAGATCGCTACGTCATTGCATGTGCATCATTTTCTGCCTCTTAGCCCCTCTCGATCGGATGGTCCAACGTCACATATTTTTTTCTATTATTAGAGGTAAAGCTACTTCATGGAGTCGAATCTTGTACTCCCTTCGTCCGAAAATATTTGTCATTGAAATGGATGTATCTAGATGTATTTTAGTTCTAGACACATCCATTTTGATGACAAGTAATTCCGGACGGAGGGAGTACTTGGTTCAAACAAGAAATAAAGTGGGGGTGGGGGAATTTAGTATGTACATCGGACTTGGTACAAACAGGAAGGAAATGGGGTGAAAGTAGTACAGACTGGTCATCCAACCGGTCTCTTGGTCGAAAAGGGAAATATAGGGGTAACGCTGTACATAGTGGTATGACTAGGACTAGATTTGCTATCCACACATAGGAGTAGGTGGCTAGAGTGAACAAAAATGGGACCAACCCAGATATGTTTCTTGGATGTTTGTTTCTCGGGGCAACAAACTATGAATCACCACTTTATGCCCCTGTTTACATACATGGTGCTGGACTGCTGGTGCACCCACTGTCCCATGCCCTTATACCAAATATTTAGGCTCCGTTCGGAATAAAGGGGCAGAAAACATAGGTCTTGATGAAAATAGAGGAATAGGAAAGGAATGTAGGTATAAAACTATGGAACAACGAACCGGAGGAAACTCTCAAGAGAATGTGTTCGGATGGACTACGAAATGTACAAATTTGTTTTTTTAGAGTAGCATGCTTGGCAATATGAGATGTTATTTGTTTATTCAGCTGCACAGTGACTACTCTTGTCCTCACCTCATGTACCAAACATAGGTTGATTTTTTCATTCCGGCAACACAGCACAGCAACCTATCTAACGCATGGCAGCGAGCGCCTGCCTCGGGCTTCCGCCCAAAAAATGAGCAGCGCGTGGATGTTTCTAATCCTATGGAATCAGTACTACCAGACCAGCTTTCCTATGAAACACTTTTCACCTTTCTCGTGTTCCGAACGGTTGGAAGGGAAAGAATACCGTAGGAATTGTGTTCCTATGAAAATCCTGCACCAAACCTGTGAACCGAACGCAGCCTTAGCTGTTCTTAATCTAATATCCCTGGTAAAAATGAAGCCATGCCACTGTTATAAGCCATGAAAAGTTTAGCCAAATGTTTTTGCCTGTAATTGTTTGAGACTCTGACTGTTTCCTCTGTGCCTTTTTGTGCAAACAAGGATATCCAATTCACCTGGTTGTTGTGACCTTTTGGTGCACTGCACAAAACTCTTCTTAAAAGAAGTGACTTTTGTGCTGTTTAACTGGAATGTTAGAATGGAACATTTGGTTCATTTTGGTGGAACTGCACAAAGGGAGATTTGTGTTCCAATCCTCATCATCCATATTGGCGCCATAACCTTCCTTTAGGTAAGAATGATATTTAATGCATGTGTTCATCTCTATTTTCCGACTGCCATGAGAAAATAATGTTGTTTTTTACTAGTACACTTGTACTCCCTCACTGACAAAACCAATTCTGAATTAGAAGGCCAATAATGTACTTGGTTTCACCAACTGGTGAGGAGAAAGAGAAACAGAGCATGAAGAGGAAGAAGAAGAAGAATAAACAGTGCCAAGGCGATCTTGCTGAAGCCAGAGGCCTCAGTCGAGGCCATTCAAGGGCTCCGACAACGACTACCTTACATGTGAGACGATCCTCCAGGGAGCCCTTCCACTTCTGCTGTCTCACTTAATTAATTAGGAGTACTTAAGTACCACTAATTTATTACTGCCTAATTTTCCTGTTGGAGTTAAACAAATCTTTAGTAGGACCCTATGCGGAATCATGTACGTGTGTATGTTTGTCTATGGAGGTGAATCATGTGGTGGAGCAGGGAGGGAATATTATTAGTGTCATGACATAATAGTGCTATTTTTTGCATGTCAATTTATTGCCATTGGTTCAATGAGGCAATGTTTTGCGTATTGTCCATCATGAATTTGATGCTACTGTTTGAGTAATATGCTAATGTCTTCCTATCCTTACTCACTAAGCTAATGAAGGTTTCACCTTGTTCCTGCTTGTGCAAATAGGGATCATGTTGTGCCAATCATACATTTTAGTGGAACTACACAAGACAATACAATGAACTGTATCCCAGCCAGTGCTTTAACTCTGCTGGAAGTTCTTGATAATCTTTCGATATAATCTCAGCACTGGTAAACAAGAGTGATTTAAACCATACATTTGAAGTGCACAAAAATATATACTATTTGTGTGATTCCAGTGAGTGCTTTATCATCTCTTATGGGACTACATGAATACGCTTTTTTTTCTCAGGTTGGTACGGGCCTAAGGCCTTCATCCATATTAGTTTGCTGTCATCTCTATTTGTATCGTGCCACTGTCATGAGAAACTCCTTTATCATTGCACGTTAAAGTTTTGCAACCTATGATAAATGGCAATGCTTTGAGTGTTGAGTTGAGCTAATTGGCACTGATTAAATAGACTAATACCTCTCTTTAAGCATGACTACTATGTTGCTAACTTTACCCATTAAGATAATGAGGGTGCTTCTATTTGTTAGTGTATATTTCATCAATTAGTCCTACTATTACAGTAATCTCACTCTCTCAATATATGTGCCAATAGGGATGCTCGATTTTGGTGGAACTGCACAAAAACTTTGGGTGCTTCATTGCCTCGACAGCTTCCGTCCTTTCCTCTCAATCGCTAATCTATGCTTGCTTTCTTCCTTTGCTGTCAGTCGCTTGGCTTATCTCGGCTTCCAGTCAAGGGAAATAGTGATTGATATGCTACCTCACACAGGTTGGTACTGGTCTTTATCCTGATTATTGTGCCTGTCATATGTATTGGTAATTTGGTATTGTGCTACTGTTTGCCGATTTCATAAAGGAGTAATTTGGAGCTTGAACTCGTAGGCAAATCATTACATTCGGTGATTTCAGTAGAACTGCACAAAATGATCAGATGGACATGTACTTATGTTGCTGCTATGTACTCCAAAGTTCACTCAGACAAGCATCGATGTTGACAAGAAGTGCCTATATTCATTCGAGTATCAACCGGCGTCAACCAATTGTCAAACTCCAAGTATTAGGAGAGTGAACGCCAAAATATTGCTTGGTGCATAGCCCAGAAAAACGCAGTCCAGTCTTTGGTCCCAACTTGTGCCTTTTGGTTATCGACACATATGGTAGTGAACTATATGGCATGGAGTCTAAAGATTCCAGACAAGTTGGTTGACGCGTATATTCATCTGGCACTTAATCAGTCTGCACGCCAAGGATGCTCCATTTCAGTTGAACTGCACTAAAAATTTGGGTGGTTCATTTTCTCAACCGCCTCCTTTCTCGTCTGCAATGTAGAATTTTGGCAAAATACAGGACCAAGATGAGCCAGTAAACTAGTTGGATGAAAGTAGTGGCCAGGTTGCTCAAACCTCCCTCGGCATGAGGCCACTATTTGAGGATAAACCTACAAACAAAGTTCAGATTGTCTGTGATGCCTCTTATGTACTCGAAAGTTTACTCGTACAAGAACTAATTTTAGCAAGAAGTACCTCCGATTGAACACCATTCACCAGTCTGTACCCTAGGTAATTAAAGTTCGTCCATGGATCATATTGGCTGTGATCTCAATCATTTGGATGCATAAACATACCGAACATGTGTATATCTGAATCTTTTTGTGAATTATGTATGAATATTGTCGTGTGATCTATCAATCATTTGGATGCATAGATATGCTGAGCTTGGGTATATATGAATCTTTTGAGTTGTTGATAGTGAATGTTGGCTATGAATATGAACGTGTCCTGTGAACCTGAGTTTGATATGAATGTTTACCTTTTCTGTTGTATTTGTGTGTGAACTTGTTAGTATGCCTACTGTGGGGTATAAAATGCATGTCTCTTATAAAAGTAATGATGTGTCCAATTTATGTTTTCCCTTCTAACCACATTATATATATTTATATTATTACTATTATCGTATATTTTATACAGACTTATATATACATTATAAAAACATCCCACGTGTTATTAACTTATAAAAGTAAATGTTTAACGGAAGTTGGCAAGGAAAATCCTGGTTGTTTTTGACTCACAGGCAAGGAAAATCCTGGTGATTGCGTACAAAAGCTTGCGAAGATTTTAAGGACCAATTTAATAATAACGCACTCATTTTTATTTTGAGCAATAACTCGCTAATTTCTTAATTATATATATAATGTGCCTCTCCGGTTTATTCTTTGATATTAATTGCTCCTTCTAACATAACATTATATATAACGAGCCCACCTAATACGTGTATTTCAAGGAAGTGCAAATGGGCTGGGATTTCTTAGAAAATATAAATGGGCCTGATTAACGCGAAATTATTTGTTCACCCAGCCCAGCAAATGGACTGTACATTCTAGAAAACATGGGTTAAATATATGCCACATTTTTGCAGGCTGACATGTGGGCCAATAGGTCAAAGCCTACGCAGGGCGTTGTCAACTTGGTCAACAAATGATTGTGTCATCCACAACCATTGGATTTATATCCAATGGCTGGCATGCACCTTCAATCTCTCGTCTTCTTACTCCAGCATCACCGGGACTGCCTGGTCCGGCCTCCGGCGGCTAGTGGCTCTGCTTAGCACGCATCGCTATGAAGCGCTACCCCACCGCCGGCCAGGCTATCCCTCCACCCCTCGACACCTCATGTTATTCTCCACAGACTACAGCCCCACACCGCAACAGAACCAGTTATAACCCTTCTCCTCCTCTCAATCTGCGACTCCACTGCCGCGTTTTCCCATCTCCGAGTCGTTCCCGTCCGGGGCCTCGCCATCGTCCACCATCTCGCTGCGTTCGGTGCGGCGTGGTCAACAAATGAGAGTCATCGGAAGAGGACTGTACGTGGAGAGCCTGATGGCTGGGACCCACGAGGTCCATGGTCGCACGCAAGGAAAGTTCCTCCTTATTAAGCTGAAAAAATGTTTCCTCCACCTGACAGCTGGGACCCACCGGCTGTATCTTTGCACGGAAGGAAGTGCCTGCTTGTTTTGCAAAAAAAATTATTCATCCCGTTGACAGCTGGGGCCCGTAAGATTTGGTGACTGACTTGTGTGCCTACTAAGTGGACGTGTACGCACGGCTTTGTCAACTTAATCAACAAATGATTCTAGCAGCTGGACCGTTGGATGTTAATCCAACAACTGTGCTCCTTCTTCAACCTCTGTTCTTGCTCCTGTCTCCCATGGGCGGCACCGCGGCTGTGCTGCCGCGCACCCGAACCAGTGAAGTTTCCCACTCCTCTCCATCTGCGACTCCACTGCCCCGTCTTCCCCATCTCCGGGTCATTCCAGTCTGGGTGCGCTTGTCATGGTGTGGTCAATATGGTCAACAACCGAGAGTCATCGGAAGATGACTATACGTGAGAGGCTGACAGTGGGGACGCACCATGCCCATGGACGCATGCATGCAACGGAACGCGGCGAGGTCAACGTCGTCAAGGAATGACTTCCATCGGAAGTATACTATACGTGGAGAGTCTCAGCTGGGTCCACGGCCGCAGCAAGTAAGTGTCTCCTTATTACGCGGAAAATAGTGATTCCTCCAACTGACAGCAGGGACCCACTAAACGGGCCACCGTATTTTGCGAAAAAATGTTTGCCCCCTGACTGTTGGGACCCACGTGACGGGCCACTGTATTTCACGAAAAAATGTTCCCCCCGCTGTCAGCTCGGACCCACCAGAAGTGCCTCCTTATTACGCACAAAAAATGAGTACTCCCCCGGCTAGCTGGGACCCACCTTGGTGGGAGGCTAACTTGTGGGCCTACTAAGTTGACGGGGAAGAAGGCTTTGTCAACTTAGTCAATATGAACGATTCTAGCTCCAGTGACCGTACGATGTCCATCCAACGGCCGTAGTGCTTCTTCAACCTCTGGTCTTCTTGCTCCAGCCGCCCAAAGCAGCGCCGGTCGTGCCGCATGCTCCTGCCTCCCGCGGCCGGCTGTGCTTCCCCGGAGGCCTCACCGCCCCCTACTATTCCCACCGCTGGCCAGGCCCTGCGGCGATAGCAGCCTCACACCGCAGCCGAACCAGTGAACCCTCGTACTCCTCTCCGCGGGGTCTTCCACTGCCGCGTCTTCCCCTACTCCGCGTCGTCCCCTTCCTAGGCCTCGCCGTCGTCCACCGCTGTGGTGCTCTCCGTGCGGCGTGGTCAACGTGGTCAAGGAACGACTTCCATCGGAAGAGTACTGTACATGGAGAGGCTAACCGCTGGGTCCACGGCCACAACCCAGTTTTTTTATGATTTGCCAAGTAAGTCGCTTTGTCAGGCCTGTTGGGCTGCAAATCTTTCAAGACGAGGAGAGCTTTCATTCGGCTGGCCGAGAAAATGGCCCATCAGTAATGAGAAATGGGCTGTACATTTTTAAAACACATCAAACTGGCAATTAGTTTCAAATATCTTTTTTTTCATTTTGAGATTTTAAATTACATTAATTTTTATGCGTGGAGAATTTGTTGGATTTTATATTGATATATATTTATTTTTAAAATTAGTTTGAATGTGAGTCAAAATTTCGGGATTAAAAACAGTTCGGACCGCACCGAAATATGCAAAATTTCGTATAATTTTTTAACCGTGGCCACAATATGGGTTGTAATGCTAAAAAAAGAATATTGGCTCCAAAAAAACCTTAATAATTAGCAAATGGGATGTAAATTATTAGAAATAAGGGCAGATGGGTTGTATGCTGTTTTCCACAGATTTGAGGCTTTCCTAAAAAAAGGTTGACACACAAGCAGTGACTGTTGGATGGCCATCCAACGGCCGTCGTGCTTCTTCAATCTCTGCTCTTCCTGCTCCAGCCGCTCAAACAAGCACCGGCGGGACTGCCTGCTCCCTCCTCCCCGCGGCCGGCTCTGCTGCCGCGCAGGCCTCACCGCCCCACTGTACTCCCATCGTTGGCCTAGCCATCCCTCTACTCACCCACACCTGCTGTTATTCTCCAGCGACGGCAGACGAACCGGTAAACGCTCATACAGTCGTACTCCCCTCCGCGTGGGAAACAACTGCCAAGTCTTCCCTGCCTCTATGTCGTTCCCTTCCTAGGCCTCGCCGTCGTCCACCGCCCTGGTGCTCTCGGCGCGTTCTGGTCAACGTGGTCAACGACCGACATGCATCTAAAGTGGACTGCACGTGGAGAGGCCGATAGCTGGGTCCACGGTCGCACGCAAGGAAATGCCTCCTTATTACACGCAAAATAATGATTCCTCCACCTGACATCAGGGACCCACCAAAAGGGCCTCTGTATTTCGTGAAAAAAACGTTACCGCCGCTGACAGCTCGGACCCACCAGCTATATCTTCGCACGCAAGGAAGTGCCTCCTTATTACGCACAAAAAATGAATACTCCCCCTGTTAGCTGTGGCCCAGTATAGTGGAAGGCTGACTTGTGGGTCTACTAAGTTGACGGGGATGGAGGGCTTTGTCAACTTAGTCAATATGCATGATTCTAGCTCCAGTTACCGTACGATGTCCATCCAACGGCCATAGTGCTTCTTCAACCTCTGGTCTTCTTGCTCCAGCCGCCCAAACCAGCGCCGGTCGTGCCTCGTGCTCCTGCCTCCCGTGGTCGGCTGTGATGCGGCGGAGGCCTCACTGCCCCCTACTACTCCCACCGCTGGTCAGGCCATCCCTCTACTCACCCACACCCCCTGTTATTCTACGGCGATGGCAGCCTCACACCGCAGCGAACCAGTGAACCCTCATACTCCTCTACGCGTGGGCATCCACTACTGCGTCTTCCCCGGCTCTGCGTCGTCCCCTTCCTAGGCCTCTCCGTCGTCCACCGCCCTGGTGCTCTCGGCGCGGCGTGGTCAACGTGGTCAAGGAACGACTTCCATCGGTCGTGGACTATACATGGAGAGGCCGAGAGCTGGGTCCACGGCCGCAGCAAGGAAGTGCCTCCTTATTACGTGCAAAATAATTATTCCTCCACCTGACAGCAGGGACCCACCGCATGGGCCACCGTATTTCGCGGAAAAACGTTTGCCCCTGACTGCTGGGATCCACCAACTACATCTTCGCATGCAAGGAAGTGCGTCCGGGCAAAAAAAAAATGATTCACCCCCTGATTGCTGGGACCCACCAGCTACATCTTCGCAGGCAAGGAAGTGTCTGACAGTCGGGACCCACCTGGTTGAAACGTACGTAGTGTTGTCATTCTGGTCACGAACGTGTACGTACATATATACTGGTGGATGTAGAGGCGCGCACGTGTCGTAGTAGAGGCGCGTACGTGTCGTAGTAGAGACGCGCACGTAGCATGTACACGTACGTACAGCGGCCAGGGTGCAAGAAAGAAAATATGGCCACGTATGTGTACATACGGGCGGGGTCTCGAACGCCTACTCGCGCATACGTACGGCCAGGGCTCGTGTACATGGCTGGGTCGGAACGGAGAAACAACGCCATCGTCATGTTCATGGGGAGGCAACGGAATGCGTCGTGTTCATGGGGAAGCAACGAAATGCGTCATGTTCATGAGGAGGCAACGGAATGCGTCGTGTTCATCAGGAGGCAACGGAACGCGTGGGAGCCAACCGGCTGGGTCAGAACGGAATGCGTGGTCGTGTTCATCGGGAGGTCTTGGACGGAACAGGCGATGGAAACGAGGCCTGGCGTACCGCACAACGGAGGAAATGGACCTCCTACGTTCGGAACGGGGTCCTGTTGATCGGGAGGGGTGTGGCAAACCGCAAAACGGAGGAAACAGACCTCCTATGGTCGAAATGGGGGTCCTATTGATCGGGAGGGGTGTGGCGTACCGCAAAACGGACGAAACAGACCTCCTACAGTCGAAACGGGGGTCCTGTTGATCGGGAGGGGTGTGGCATACCGCAAAACGGACGAAACGGACCTCCTACGGTCGAAACAGGGGTCCTGTTCGTTGGGAGGGGTGTGGCATACCGCAAAACAGGACTCCACGGGATACTATTCATCTCCACCGTCGACCTCCTCCAGCCTCCACGGGCTCCTGTTCATCCAGCCTCCACCGCGCGCTACTCCACCGGCTACTGTTCAACCACCCCTCCACGGGCACCCCTCCACCATATACTGGTCATCCAGCCCTCCACACCACGGGGTCCTGTTCAACCACCTCTCCACGGGCACCCCTCCACCATCTACTGTTCATCCAGCCCTCCACCACACCACGGGGTCCTGTTCATCCAGAGGCAACGCCACCGCTCACTGTTCATCCACCCCCCCACAACGCTCACTGTTCATCCCATCGACCGGCTACTGTTCAACCACCCCTCCACCGTCTACTATTCATCCAGCCCTCCACACCAC
>NC_041392.1:270899616-270925099 GCF_002162155.2 Triticum dicoccoides | reverse complement strand
TGTTCATCCAACCCTCCACACCACAGGGTCCTGTTCAACCACCCCTCCACCATCTACTGTTCATCCAGCCCTCCACACCACGGGGTCCTGTTCAACCACCCCTCCACGGGCACCCCTCCATCGTCTACTGTTCATCCAGCCCTCCACCACACCACGGGGTCCTGTTCATCCAGAGGCAACGCCACCGCTCACTGTTCACCCAAACCCCCCGCAACGCTCATTGTTCATCCCAGAGGCAGCATCGATCGGCTTGAGTTAGCAGCAGTAGAGAAGGAATCGCTCGATCGGGTTCGGTTAACAGCCATCGATCGATCACTCGGGTTCAGTAACACATAGCCTGCAGTGCAATCACTCGGGTTCAGTTAGAGCCCAACGCCTCGCTCGGGTTCAGTCAGAGCCAATGCCTCGCACACACGCGCGTACGTGTACAAGAGAAACGTGCATCTCTCGGCCCCCGACCTCCCACCGTAACCGGGAACTCCCCGAAATTTTCCTCGCCCTCGCTTCTACCACGGTTTTTTCCATCATGGACGGCCCAAAGAATGTCATGCAGCTGCGTCTCCGGCCCGCCCAGGACGAAAATCCAATTTCTGTCATGATTTTTTGTCATAGAAGTAGGAGCCCACCACATCTATGATGATACCGGGTTTTGTCACAATTATCGTCATAGAAGTGTCATATGTATGACAGAAAAAAAATTTCGTTCGGTCCAAAATGTCAGGGATGTGTCTTTTTTTGTAGTGTTGTAACCGACTCTGTGTAACCCTAGCCCCCTCCGGTGTCTATATAAACCGGAGGGTTTAGTCTGTAGGACAACAACAATCATACCATAGGCTAGCTGCTAGGGTTTAGCCTCTATGATCTCGTGGTAGATCAACTCTTGTAATACTCATATCATCAAGATCAATCAAGCAGGAAGTAGGGTATTACCTCCATCGAGAGGGCCCGAACCTGGGTAAACATCGTGTCCCCCGCCTCCTGTTACCATCCGCCTTAGATGCACAGTTTGGGACCCCCTACCCGAGATCCGTCGGTTTTGACACCGACAAGGAGGGAGGAGCGTGGGGATCAAGCGAGCATCTCCTTGGCGGCACGAGGTGGAGGAGATGAGGGGGAGATGAGGATCGGGAGAGAGGCTAGGGTTAGGTGCGGCAGGGCCTTAGGGAAGGGATGGTTGGCCGCTGGTTGGGCCTCGTGTCCTGCTAGGCTGTGCACTCTCTTCCCCCTTCTCTTCTCACCTTTTCCATTATTAAAACAAAATAGAAAAAGAGAAAGAAAAGAAAGAGAAGGTAGGGGTGGAATCTGGGCATGGGGATAATATCCACGGACTCGTAAAAGTGTGCACGGTCCATGAAAAATAGGTGAGGCATGATTGAAAGATGTGATTCAAACTCATTTGAATTTAATTCAAATGGATTTGCACTAGGGCTTGGTAAACGGGTGGCCCAAAAATGTTCAGATTTTTGGTGGAGCTCCGGAATATGATGAAAGAATAAATAGCAAAGTTAGAGGCCAACAGTTGTGATAACAAAGGCATTGGGATTTTTCCAAGTGTGTTATGGTGAAATCCAAAATAATGAAATATTTAATACATCTCCCTGATATCGGGGGGATATGTTATAAAGAGAAGTCATCCTTCTCTCGATTTAAATAGATCAAAGATTTATGCATTTTATTTAGTTGAGTTTACAAAATTAAATGATCTAATGACCTGATGCGATGCAAAAGATACAATGATGAATGCAACAAACCAACAACTCACACAATGAAAACTCAGAAAACATGGAAGGCGTCTGAAGCTCCGGTCTTGGGGCGTCACAGAGGGGAAATGAGCAAGGGAGGGGGCCCCCAAGCCCAATCCGAATTGGGAAGGCAGACGGCTCCCCTTTCCTTCCTCCCTCCTTCCTCTTCCTTCCCTCTCCCTCTCCAAATAGGAAAAGGAGGAGTCCTACTCCCGGTGGGAGTAGGACTCCCCCCTTGGGCGCGCCTCCTCCCCTTGGCCGGCCCTCTCCTCCCCTCCTTTATATACGGAGGAGAGGGGCACCCCATAGACACAACAATTGATCTCTTGGATCTTTTAGCCATGTGTGGTGCCCCTCTCCACCATAGCCCACCTCGATAATATCATAGCAGTGCTTAGACAAAGCCCTGTGACGGTAGAACATCAACATCGTCACCACACCGTCGTGCTGACGGAACTCTCCCTCAAAGCTCGCCTGGATCGGAGTTCGAGGGATGTCATCGAGTTGAATGTGTGCAGAAATCGGAGGTGCCGTGCGTTCGGTACTTGATCGGTCGGATCATGAAGACATACAACTACATCAACCGCGTTGTGCTAACGCTTCCGCTTTCGGTCTACGAGGGTACGTGGACAAACTCTCCCCTCTCGTTGCTATGCATCACCATGATCTTGCGTGTGCGTAGGAATTTTTTTGAAATTACTACGTTCCCCAATCATGGCATCTAAGCCAGGTTTTTATGCGTTGATGTTATATGCACGAGAAGAACACAAGTGAGTTGTGGGCGATACAAGTCATACTGCTTACCAGCATGTCATACTTTGGTTCGGTGGTATTGTTGGATGAAGCGGCCCGGACCGATATTACGTGTACGCTTACGCGAGATTGGTTCTACCGATGTGATTTGCACACATGTGGCTGGCGGGTGTCAGTTTCTCCAACCTTAGTTGAACCGAGTGTGGCTACGCTCGGTCCTTGAGAAGGTTAAAACAGCACTAACTTGACGAACTATCATTGTGGTTTTGATGCGTAGGTAATAACGGTTCTTGCTCAGCCCGTAGCAGCCATGTAAAACTTGCAACAACAAAGTAGAGGACGTCTAACTTGTTATTTGCAGGGCATGTTGTGATGTGATATGGTCAAGACATTATGCTATATTTTATTGTATGAGATTATGTTTTGTAACCGAGTTATCGGCAACTGACATGAGCCATATGGTTGTCGCTTTATTGTATGCAATGCAATCACCCTGTAATTTCTTTACTTTATCACTAAACGGTAGCGATAGTCGTAGAAGCAATAGTTGGCAAGACGACAACGATGCTACGATGGAGATCAAGGTGTCGCATCGGTGACGATGGTGATCATGACGGTGAGATGGAGATCACACGCACAAGATGATGATGGCCATATCATATCACTTATATTGATTGCATGTGATGTTTATCTTTTATGCATCTTATTTTGCTTTGATTGACGGTAGCATTATAAGATGATCTCTCACTAAATTTCAAGATAAAAGTGTTCTCCCTGAGTATGCACCGTTGCCAAAGTTCGTCGTGCCCAGACACCACGTGATGATCGGGTGTGATAAGCTCTACGTCCATCTACAACAGGTGCAAGCCAGTTTTGCACACACAGAATACTCGTGTTAAACTTGACGAACCTAGCATATGCAGATATGGCCTCGGAACACTGAGACCGAAAGGTCGAACGTGAATCATATAGTCGATATGATCAACATAATGATGTTCACCATTAAAAACTACTCCATTTCACGTGATGATCGGTTATGGTTTAGTTGATTTGATCACGTGATCACTTAGATGATTAGAGAGATGTCTATCTAAGTGGGAGTTCTTAAGTAATATGATTAATTGAACTTAAATTTATCATGAACTTAGTACCTGATAGTATTTTGCATGTCTATGTTTGTTGTAGATAGATGGCTCGTGATGTTGTTCCATTGAATTTTAATGCGTTCCTTGAGAAAGCAAACTTGAAAGATGATGGTAGCAATTACACGGACTGGGTCCGTAACTTGAGGTTATCCTCATTGCTGCATAGAAGAATTACGTCCTGGAAGCACTGCTAAGTGCCAAACCTGTTGCAAGAGCAACACCAGATGTTATGAACATCTGGCAGAGCAAAGATGATGAGTACTCGATAGTTCAGTGTGCCATGCTTTACAGCTTAGAACTGGGACTTCAACAACGCTTTGAACGTCATGGAGCATATGAGATGTTCCAGGAGTTGAAGTTAATATTTCAAGCAAACGCCCGGATTGAGATATATGAAGTCTCCAATAAGTTCTATAGCTGCAAGATGGAGGAGAATAGTTCTGTCAGTGAGCATGTACTCAAAATGTCTGGGTATCATAATCACTTGACTCAACTGGGAGTTAATCTTCCTGTTGATAGTGTCATTGACAGAGTTCTTCAATCACTGCCACCAAGCTACAAGAGCTTCGTGATGAACTATAATATGCAAGGGATGAATAAGACGATTCCCGAGCTCTTCGCAATGCTAAAGGCTGCGGAGGTAGAAATCAAAAAGGAGCATCAAGTGTTGATGGTCAATAAGACCGCCGGTTTCAAGAAAAAGGGCAAAGGGAAGAAGAAGGGGAACTTCAAGAAGAACAAAAAACAAGTTGCTGCTCAGTAGAAGAAACCCAAGTCTGGACCTAAGCCTGATACTGAGTGCTTCTACTGGAAACAGAATGGTCACTGGAAGCGGAACTGCCCCAAGTATTTGGCGGATAAGAAGGATGGCAAGGTGAACAAAGGTATATGTGATATACATGTTATTGATGAGTACCTTACCAGAGCTCGCAGTAGCACCTAGTATTTGATACTGGTTCTATTGCTAATATTTGCAACTCGAAACAGGGACTACAGATTAAGCCAACACTGGATAAGGACGAGGTGATGATGCGCGTGGGAAATGGTTCCAAAGTCGATGTGATCGCCGTCGGCACGCTACCTCTACATCTATCTTCAGGATTAGTTTTAGACCTAAATAATTGTTATTTGGTTCCAGCGTTGAGCATGAACATTATATCTGGATCTTGTTTAATGCGAGACGGTTATTCATTTAAATCTGAGAATAATGGTTGTTCTATTTATATGAGTAATATCTTTTATGGTCATGCACCCTTAAAGAGTGGTCTATTTTTGATGAATCTCGATAGTAGTGATACACATATTCATAATGTTGAAGCCAAAAGATGCAGAGTTGATAATGATAGTGCAACTTATTTATGGCACTGCCGTTTGGGTCATATTGGTATAAAACGCATGAAGAAACACCATACTGATGGACTTTTGGAATCACTTGATTATGAATCACTTGGTACTTGCGAACCATGCCTCATGGGCAAGATGACTAAAACGCCGTTCTCCGGAACTATGGAGTGAGCAATTGATTTGTTGGAGATCATACATACTGATGTATGTGGTCCAATGAATGTTGATGCTCACGGTGGGTATCGTTATTTTCTCACCTTCACAGATGATTTAAGCAGCAGATATGGGTATATCTACTTAATGAAACATAAGTCTGAAACATTTGAAAAGTTCAAAGAATTTCAGAGTGAAGTTGAAAATCATCGTAACAAGAAAATAAAGTTTCTACGATCTGGTCGTGGAGGAGAATATTTGAGTTACGAGTTTGGTCTACATTTGAAACAATGCAGAATAGTTTCTCAACTCACGCCACCCGGAACACCACAGCGTAATGGTGTGTCCGAACATCATAATCGTACTTTACTAGATATGGTGCGATCTATGATGTCTCTTACTAATTTACCGCTATCATTTTGGGGTTATGCTTTAGAGACGGCCGCATTCACGTTAAATAGGGCACCATCAAAATCTGTTGAGACGACACCTTATGAACTATGGTTTGGCAAGAAACCAAAGTTGTCGTTTCTTAAAGTTTGGGGCTGCGATGCTTATGTGAAAAAGCTTCAACCTGATAAGCTCAAACCCAAATCGGAGAAATGTCTCTTCATAGGATACCCAAAGGAAACTGTTGGGTACACCTTCTATCACAGATCCGAGGGCAAGACATTCGTTGCTAAGAATGGATCCTTTCTAGAGAAGGAGTTTCTCTCAAAAGAAGTGAGTGGGAGGAAAGTAGAACTTGATGAGGCAATAGTACCTGCTCCCTCATTGGAAACTAGTTCATCACAGAAACCGGTTCATGTGATGTCTACACCAATTAGTGAGGAAGTTAATGATGCTGATCATGAAACTTCAGATCAAGTTATTACTAAACCTCGTAGGTCAACCAGAGTAAGATCCGCACCAGAGTGGTACAGTAATCCTGTTCTGGAGGTTATGTTGCTAGACCATGACGAACCTACAAACTATAAAGAAGCGATGGTGAGCCCAGATTCCGCAAAATGGCTTGAGGCCATGAAATCTAAGATGGGATTCATGTATGAGAACAAAGTGTGGACTTTGGTTGACTTGCCTGATGATCGGCAAGCCATCGAGAATAAATGGATCTTCAAGAAGAAGACTGACGCTGATGGTAATGTTACTGTCTATAAAGCTCGACTTGTTGCAAAAGGTTTTCGACAAGTTCAAGGGATTGACTACGACGAGACCTTCTCACCTATAGCGATGCTTAAGTCTGTCCGAATCATGTTAGAAATTGCCGCGTTTTATGAATATGAAATTTGGCAAATGGATGTCAAAACTGGATTCTTGAATGGATTTCTGGAAGAAAAGTTGTATAATGCAACCGGAAGATTTTGTCGATCCATAGGGAGCTAACAAAGTGTGCAAGCTCCAGCGATCCATTTTGGGACTGGTGCAAGCCTCTCAGAGGTGGAATAAACGTTTTGATAGTGTGATCAAAGCATATGGTTTTATACAGACTTTTGGAGAAGCCTGTATTTACAAGAAAGTGAGTGGGAGCTCTGTAGCATTTCGGATCTTATATGTGGATGACATATTGTTGATTGGAAATGATATAGAATTTCTGGATAGCATAAAAGGATATTTGAATAAGAGTTTTTCAATGAAAGACCTTGGTGAAGCTGCTTATATATTGGGCATCAAGATCTATAGAGATAGATCAAGACACTTAATTGGACTTTCACAAAGGACATACCTTGAAAAAGTTTTGAAGAAGTTCAAAATGGATCAAGCAAAGAAAGGGTTCTTGCCTGTGTTACAAGGTGTGAAGTTGAGTAACACTCAATGCCCGACCACTGCAGAAGATAGAGAGAAAGTGAAAGATGTTCCCTATGCTTCAGCCATAGGCTCTATCATGTATGCAATGCTGTGTACCAGACCTGATGTGTGCCTTGCTATTACTTTAGCAGGGAGGTACCAAAGTAATCCAGGAGTGGATCACTAGACAGCAGTCAAGAACATCCTGAAATACCTGAAAAGGATAAAGGATATGTTTCTTGTTTATGGAGGTGACAAAGAGCTCGTCGTAAATGGTTACGTCGATGCAAGCTTTGACACTGATCCGGACGATTCAAAATCGCAAACCAGCTACGTGTTTTTATTAAACGGTGGGGCTGTCAGTTGGTGTAGTTCTAAACAAAGCGTCGTATCGGGATCTACATATGAAGCGGAGTACATAGCTGCTTCGGAAGCAGCAAATGAAGGAGTCTGGATGAAGGAGTTCATATCCGATCTAGGTGTCATACCTAGTGCATCGGGTCCAATGAAAATCTTTGGCGACAATACTGGTGCAATTGCTTTAGCAAAGGAATCCAGATTTCACAAGAGAACCAAGCACATCAAGAGACGCTTCAACTCCATCCGGGATCAAGTCCAGGTGGGAGACATAGAAATTTGCAAGATACATACAGATCTGAATGTTGCAGACCCGTTGACTAAGCCTCTTCCACGAGCAAAACATGATCAGCACCAAGGCTCCATGGGTGTTAGAATCATTACTGTGTAATCTAGATTATTGACTCTAGTGCAAGTGGGAGACTGAAGGAAATATGCCCTAGAGGCAATAATAAAGTTATTATTTATTTCCTTATATCATGATAAATGTTTATTATTCATGCTAGAATTGTATTAACCGGAAACATGATACATGTGTGAATACATAGACAAACAGAGTGTCACTAGTATGCCTCTACTTGACTAGCTCGTTGATCAAAGATGGTTATGTTTCCTAGCCATAGACAAAGAGTTGTCATTTGATTAACGGGATCACATCATTAGGATAATGATGTGATTGACTCGACCCATTCCGTTAGCTTAGCACTTGATCGTTTAGTTTGTTGCTATTGCTTTCTTCATGACTTATACATGTTCCTATGACTATGAGATTATGCAACTCCTGTTTACCGGAGGAACACTTTGTGTGCTACCAAACGTCACAACGTAACTGGGTGATTATAAAGGTGCTCTACACGTGTCTCCGAAGGTACTTGTTGGGTTGGCGTATTTCGAGATTAGGATTTGTCACTCCAATTGTCGGAGAGGTATATCTGGGCCCACTCGGTAATACACATCACTTAAGCCTTGCAAGCATTGCAACTAATGAGTTAGTTGCGGGATGATGTGTTACGGAACGAGTAAAGAGACTTGCCGGTAACGAGATTGAAATAGGTATTGAGATACCGACGATCGAATCTCGGGCAAGTAACATACCGATGACAAAGGGAACAACGTATGTTGTTATGCGGTTTCATCGATAAAGATCTTCGTAGAATATGTAGGAGCGAATATGAGCATCCAGGTTTCGCTATTGGTTATTGACCGGAGATGTGTCTCGGTCATGTTTACATAGTTCTCGAACCGGTAGGGTCCGCACGCTTAAAGTTCGATGACGGTTATATTATGAGTTTATGGTTTTTTGATGTACCGAAGATAGTTCGGAGTCCCGGATGTGATCACGGACATGACGAGGAGTCTCGAAATGTTCGAGACATAAAGATCGATATATTGGACGACTATATTTGGATACCGGAATGGTTCCGGGTGAGATTGGGATAATACCGGAGCACCGGGAGGTTATCTGAACCCCCCGGGAGGTATATGGGCCTTAATGGGCTGTAGTGGAAAGGAGGGGAAAGGAGAAAGGGAGGGGGCGCCCCCCAAGCCCAATCCGAATTGGGAAGGGGGCCTGCCCCCCTTTCCTTCATCCCTCCTTCTTCTTCCTTCCCTCTCCCTCTCCAAATAGGAAAATGAGGAGTCCTACTCCCGGTTGGAGTAGGACTCCCCCCTTGGGTGCGCCTCCTCCCCTTGGCCGGCCTTCTCCTCCCCTCCTTTATATACGGAGGAGAGGGGCACCCCATAGACACAACAATTGATCTCTCGGATCTTTTAGCCGTGTGCGGTGCCCCTCTCCACCATAGTCCACCACGATAATATCGTAGCAGTGCTTAGACAAAGCCCTACGATGGTAGAACATCAACATCATCACCACACCGCCGTGCTGACCGAACTCTCCCTCAAAGCTCGGCTGGATCAGAGTTCGAGGGACGTCATCGAGTTGAACGTGTGCAGAACTCGGAGGTGCCATGCGTTCGGTACTTGATCGGTCGGATCGTGAAGACATACGACTACATCAACCGTGTTGTGCTAACGCTTCGGTCTACGAGGGTACGTGGACAAACTCTCCCCTCTTGTTGCTATGCATCACCATGATCTTGCGTGTGTGTAGGAATTTTTTTGAAATTACTACGTTCCCCAACAAACGGTGGCCCGAAACAGTATAAATCTTGTGTCTTTGTGTTGCGAGTTTGTCGAGTTAGTTCGTAAGATCTTAGCCAAGTTAGGACGTGGATCAGCAGGGGGGGATCTTGGTGCGCACCCTAGTGTTCGAACCTTAAGGGTTTTGCCGGAACCCGTGATCCGACACATTATGTTGATCATATCTACTATAAGATTCACGCTCGACATTTCGGTCTCCAGTGTTCCGAGGCCATATCTGCATATGCTAGGCTCATCAAGTTTAACCCGAGTATTCCGCATGTGCAAAACCGGCTTGCACCCGTTGTATGTGAACATAGAGCTTATCACACCCGATCATCACGTGGTGTCTCGGCACGATGAACTGTCGCAACGGTGCATGCTCAGGGAGAACACTTATACCTTGAAATTTAGTGAGTGATCATCTTATAATATGCTAACGCCGAACTAAGAAAAATAAGATGCATAAAGGATAAACATCATATGCAATCAATATAAGTGATATGATATGGCCATCATCTTCTTGTGCCTTTGATCTCCATCTCCAAAGCACCGTCATGATCACCATCGTCACCGGCTTGACACCCTGATCTCCATCGAAGCATCGTTATCATCTCGCCAACTATTGCTTCTATGACTATTGCTACCGCTTAGTGATAAATTAAAACAATTACATGGCGATTGCATTTCATACAATAAAGCGACAACTATATGGCTCATGCCAGTTGCCGATAACTGTGTAACAAAACATGATCATCTCATACAATAAAATTTAGCATCATGTCTTGACCATACCACATCACAATATGCCCTGCAAAAACAAGTTAGAAATCCTCTACTTTGTTGTTGCAAGTTTTACGTGGCTGCTACGGGCTGAGCAAGAACCATTCTTACCTACGCATCAAAAACCACAACGCGGTATAGTGATTGCTTTTTGATCTTCAGAAAGAACCCTGTTCATTGAATCCGATTCAACTAAAGTTGGAGAAACAGACACCCACCAGCCACCTGTGTGCGAAGCACGTCGGTAGAACCAGTCTCGCATAAGCGTACGTGTAATGTCGGTCTGGGCCGCTTCATCCAACAATACCGCCGAATCAAGAATCAACTAGTGACGGCAAGCAATATGTATATACCCACGTCCGCAACTCCTTTGTGTTCTACTCGTGCGTATAACATCTACGCATAAACCTGGCTTGGATGCAACTGTTGGGAAACGTAGTAATTTCAAAAAAAATCTTATGCACACGCAAGATCATGGTGATGCAAAGCAACGAGAGGGGAGAGTATTGTCTATGTACCCTCATAGAACGTAAGAGGAAGCGTTATGAAAACAGTGGTTGATGTAGTCATACGTCTTCACGATCGACCAATCCCAACACCAAAGGTACGGCACCTCCGTGATCTGCACACGTTCGGCTCGGTGACATCCCACAAACTGTCGATCCAGTAGAGCTTCAAGGGAGAGCTTCATCAGCACGACAGCATGATGATGGTGATGATGTTGCTACCGGAATAGGGCTTCGCCTAAGCACCGCTATGATATGACCGAGGTGGATTATGGTGGAGGGGGGCACCGCACATAGCTTGGAACAATCAACTTGTGTGTCTATTGGGTGCCCCCTGGCCACGTATCTAAAGGATGGAGGGAGGAGGAGGCCGGCCCTCATAGGGCGTGCCCAAAGTGTGGAGTCCTACTAGGACTCCCTAGTCCTAGTAGGATTCCACCTCCCATATGGAATAGGAAAAAGGGAAGGAACAAGGAGAAGGAAGGAAGGGGGCACCCCCTTTGCCTAGTCCAATTCGGACCAGTCCATGGGGAAGGGGCGCGGCCACCCTTGAGGCCTTTCTCTCCTTTCCCGTATGGCCCATTAAGGCCCAATACGAATTCTAGTAACTCTCCGGTACTCCGAAAAATACCCGAATCACTCGGAACCTTTCCGATGTCCGAATATAGCCTTCCAATATATCGATATTTACGTCTCGACCATTTCGAGACTCCTCGTCATGTCCCCGATCTCATCCGGGACTCCGAACAAACATCGGTCATCAAATCACATAACTCATAATACAAATTGTCACAGAACATTAAGCGTGCGGACCCTACGGGTTCGAGAACTATGTAGACATGACCGAGACTCATCTCCGGTCAATAACCAATAGCAGAACCTGGATGCTCATATTGGTTCCTACATATTCTACGAATATCTTTATCGGTCAAACCACATAACAACATACATTGTTCCCTTTGTCATTGGTATGTTACTTGCCCGAGATTCGATCGTCGGTATCTCAATAGCTCGTTACATCTCATTACCGGCAAGTCTCTTTACTTGTTCCGTAATGCATCATCCTGCAACTAATTCATTAGTCACATTGCTTGCAAGGCTTATAGTGATTTGCATTATCGAGATGGCCCAGAGATACCTCTCAGACAATCGGAGTGACAAATCCTAATCTCGATCTATGCCAACTCAACAAACACCATCGGAGACACCTGTGGAGCACCTTTATAATCACCCAGTTACATTGTGACGTTTGGTAGCACACAAAGTGTTCCTCCGGTATTCGGGAGTTGTATGATCTCATCGTCATAGGAACATGTATAAGTTATGGAGAAAGCAATAGCAACAAACTAAACGGTCATCGTGCTAAGCTAATAGATGGGTCAAGTCAATCACATCATTCTCTAATGATGTGATCCCATTAATAAAATGACAACTCATGTATATGGTTAGGAAACATAACCATCATTGGTTCAACAAGCTAGTCAAGTAGAGGCAAACTAGTGACACTCTGTTTGTCTATGTATTCACACATGTACTAAGTTTCCAGTTAATACATTTCTAGCATGAATAATAAACATTTATCATGATATAAGGAAATATAAATAACAACTTTATTATTGCCTCTAGGGCATATTTCCTTTAGAAAAACTATGCTTTGAGGTGGTCCCAGTCAAAGGAGGATCCATGCATTGCTAGGATGGCCAACGCTCGTCAAGGTCATTCCCATCCCCTACTACGCATACATGAAGCTCAAAATGTCCGGTCCAAACGGCGTCATCACTATCTCCAATGACACCAAAAATCCGCATGGATCAGAGGTCGCCCACCTAGAGCAAGTGGAGGCCGACCTGCCAGAAGAGGAGCAGGAATGCACAGAGGTCTCCTCCGGATAGTTCAGGATCCATAAGAACGATGGCCCAACAACGGCCGCTCAGGAACCACTAGCGGACCCCTCCTACTCCAACTGGCATGAAGGAGGGGCGCGAGGCTAAGAGACCGGAAACAAGCCACAACATGGCTTAGGAGACGTCACACACGGAAACTAAAGTAGGCTACATTGATTTTCCACTCTCCTTTTGACATTCAGTCCATTAGATTTGTTTTATAAACAAGCTATCAACAATAAAATCAATTTTTCTATTACCCCTGGCTTATTATACAAAGCATTGATGCGATGATGTTATAAATACACCTTAATGCCCTAATCAAATCAAATTTTCTATCCATGATACAAGGTAATATGAAGTGCCTTGTATTGACCTCGACGTGTTGAGATTCGAGGAGAGTCGGAGAGATCCTTCTATGAGATGGGTTCGGGGGGCTGCATCATTTGTAATAGTTGTTTAGGAATGCAGTAATTTCAAAAAAATCCTACGCACACGCAAGATCCATCTAGGTGATGTATAGAAATGAGAAGGGAAGAGTATGTCTACGTACCCTCGTAGACCGAAAGCGGAAGCGTTATGACAATGCGGTTGATGTAGTCGTACGTCTTCATGATCCGACCGATCTCAACACCGAACGTACGGCACCTCCGTGTTCAGCACACATTTAGCTCGATGACGTTCCTCGTACTATTGATCCAGTTGAGGCTGAGGGAGAGTTTCTTCAGCATGACAGTGTGACGACGGTGATGATGAAGTTACCGGCGCAGGGCTTCGCCTAAGCACTACGACGATATGACCGAGGTGGAATATGGTGGAGGGGGTCACCGCACACGGCTAAGACAACTGTCAACTTGTTTGTTCTAGATTGCCCCCTGCCCCCATATATAAAGGAGCAAGGGGGAGGCCGGCAGGCCCTCATGGGGCGTGCCCCAAGTAGGATTCCAACTAGGAATCCTATCCCTAGTAGGTTTCCAACATGGGAAGAGGGGGAAGGAAGGAGAGGGAGAGACGGAGAAGGAAAGGGGGGCACCGCCCCCCTTTCCCTAGTCCAATTCGGACCCAGGGGGAGGGGGAGTGCGGCCTGGCCTAGCCACCCCTCTCTCTCTCCACTAAGGACCATGAGGCCCATTAGTTCCCCCAGGGGGTTCCGGTAACCCTCCGGCACTCCGGTTTTATTCGAAACTTCTCCGGAACATTTCCGGTGTCCGAACATAGTCGTCCAATATATCAATCTTTATGTATCGACCATTTCGAGGCTCCTCGTATTGTCCGCGATCACATCCAGGACTCCGAACTACCTTCGGTACATCAAAACACATAAACTCATAATACCGATCGTCATCGAACGTTAAGCGTGCGGACCATACGGGTTCGAGAACTATGTAGACATGACCGAGACACTTCTCCGGTAAATAACCAATAGTGGAACCCGGATGCTCATATTGGCTCCTACGTATTCTACATGACCTGGACACTTCTCCTGTTCAGCTGCTGCGCCGACGATGACCTCTTGGGTCATCGAAAGCAATCTTCACGTCAGCTCGGAATTCGTCGAGCAGCTAGATCCAATGGAGCTCTCTTCCCTAAACGAGCTCTTGGATCGCATCTCCGCCTTGGGAGTCGCTACGGATTACGACCAGATTGGGCCTAAACCCGATCTGAGAGAGATTAACTCTCCCCAGGTCACCCATCATGTTGCCGTGGTAGAGGGACAGTGCGGCGACCCTTCATCTATCTTAAGGACTAGCTATGTTTGGATTCCCGATCCCTGTAAGTCGGATACCCACGGAGGGGAGGACATCACTCAAGACTTGAACTTAAAGTCAGGCGATAGGCTAGATTCATTGGACAACATCCAAGAATCCAAACTTCCGAGTTCGGAAACTCATTGGCCCCTGGGTCTCAGATTGGATGAGGTTTTGGATTTGATTCCACCCACCCACCCGTACATAAGCGATCTATCCCAAATTAGGCAAGAGACCGAAGAAACAGTACATCATTACTGGGCCAGATTCCTCCTGGTTATGAACAGGATAAAGGACTGCCGCGAGGAAGATGCAATTTCATTCTTCTGCAATAATTGCACGGACAAGGGAATCCTCAACGCCATAAGTCGTTGTGATATTACACGCTTCGCTGACTTGGCGTCCATAGTACAAAAGTACTGTGCAACGGAAAGCGCCTGGAAAACCGAAATAAAATTTTGGGACAATCCGGCCCTGAATACAAACCCAGTCTGAAATAAAAGGGTGCATCATCGCCAGACACCCGTGTTCAATACCAAAAAGCAAAAGCCCTCTACAGGGCACGGAACCGTACTGGAAGGATGGCTTAATGGACCCTGCAAAATTCACAGTGCAGAGGGCGCCACACCAACTCACAGCCTTAGAGCATGTTGGATACTCCGGCAGGTGGCAAAAATTGGCGAAGATCTTCTAATTCCAGAAGCCACAAAAAGCCACCCCAGAGAAACCAGTACGGTATTAATAGTCTTCGAGACTTTCGCATCAAATAAGAACACTCCACAGCCTTGCCGAAGTCTACCAAGTAGCAACAATAAACCCATGGAGTGACACAGCTATTACTTTTAATGCCAATGATGAACCTAAATTCCGAACAGCCCGAGCACCAGCCGCATTGGTCCTCAGTCCAATTGTGGACGGCTTTCATCTTACCAAGGTACTCATGGATGGCGGCAGCGGATTGAACCTCATTTATGAGGAAACCCTTCAAAAAATGGAAATAGACTGGAACCGCATTGAGCGAAGCAGCACAACCTTTAGACGAATAATCCCCAGTCGGGAAGCGCGTTGTATAGGAAAAATCACACTAGATGTGGTGTTCAACACGCCGGATAATTACAGGTCCAAAGAGGTCACGTTCCAGGTGGCCCCGTTCAGTATCGGATATCATGCTCTGCTAGGGCGGGAAGCGTTTACAGTCTTCCAAGCAATACCCCATTACGGGTACATGAAGCTCAAGATGCCCGGGCCTAACGGAATCATCACTCTCGCTAGTGATCCGGACATAGCACTCCGCGCTGAAAACAAGACAGCGGCACTGGCCCTCGAGGCGCTATCCGAAGCCCTAGCGGCTGAGGAACTGACCGTGCTGCGCTCCATGGTGAATAGGGACGATGTGATACTCGATAAAAGATCCAAGTCCACCTCCTTTAAACCGACGGACGAAATAGTCAAATTCTAGGTCCATCCAACGGACCCTAATAAAACAGCTTCCATCGGGGCACAGTTAAGCCCTGATGTAGACGCCGCACTGCGAGGGTTCCTATGAGATAACTGGGACATTTTCGCCTGGCACCCTTCAGACATGCCAAGAATCCCACGCAGGCTGGCCGAACACAGCTTAAATATCCTAAAAGGATTCAAGCCAGTCAAACAGGCTCTTCGGTGTTTTTTCAAACCTAAGAGACAGGCCATGGGAGAGGAACTAGCCAAGCTATTGGAGGTCGGATTCATCAAAGATATAAAACACCCGGACTGGCTAGCAAACCTGGTGATGGTACCAAAGAAGGACAAATCCTGGCGCCTGTGCGTTGATTTCAAAGACCTTAACAAGGCTTGCCCAAAGGATCCCTTCCCTCTCCCCCGCATCGATCAAATTATCGACGCTACCGCGGGACACGATTCGTTGTGTTTCCTCGATGCATACTCCGGCTACCATCAAATAAAGATGGCAGAGTCAGACCAAGCCGCAACGGCATTCATCACACCATACTGCCCATTCTGCTTCAACACAATGCCCTTCGGGCTCAAAAACGCTGGCGCAACATATCAGCGCATGATTCAGACATGTCTGGCAAACCAGATCGGCAAAACAGTGGAGGCATACGTAGATGATGTGGTCGTTAAAACAAGACATGTCGAATCTCTAGTAGACGACTTGAGGCTAACATTCGATAACCTCCGAACATACGACATCAAGCTAAACCCGGAAAAATGCGTTTTCGGCGTTCCAGCTGGAAAGCTCTTGGGCTTCATTGTATCCGGTAGAGGAATTGAAGCAAATCCAGCAAAGATCCGAGCTCTGTCACAATTGGATATCCCGAAGGACCTCAAACAAATACAAAAATTAACCGGATGTGTGGTGGCTCTAAGCCGCTTTATCTCCCGCTTAGGAGAAAAGGCCCTACCCCTTTACCGCCTCCTTCGGCGCACCGAACACTTCGAGTGGACGGATGCAGCCACGGCCGGACTCGACGAAATAAAAGCCATATTGGCAACAAACCCAGTCCTGGCCGCGCCAAACATTGGCGAACCAATGCTATTATACATTGCAACAACCCATTAGGTCGTAAGCACAGTGCTCGTCGTTGAACGAGAAACGGACGGACACAAATTCCCCCTTCAAAAGCCAGTCTACTATGTGCCCACTGTCCTTACTCCATGCAAGTCACGGTACCCGCATTATCAAAAGATTGCGTACGCGATATTTATGGCATCCCGGAAGCTGTGACACTACTTTCAAGAGTGTTCAATAACAGTAGCCTCGGAGGTGCCACTTAATGATATTATAAACAACTACGACGCGACGGGCCGGATTGCAAAATGGGCCATTGAGCTCCTCCCGTTCGACATAACTTACAAGCCACAGCGAGCTATCAAGTCGCAAGTTTTGCTCGACTTCATAGCAGAATGGACGGAGGCCGAACTCCCTAAAGAGTACGGCACATATTCAAACTGGGTCATGCACTTCGACGGCTCCAAAATGTTGGCCGGTCTAGGGGTTGGCGTCGTTTTGACGTCCCCCACAGGAGACACAGTTCAATACGTACTCCAGATAATGTACACAGACTCCAACAATGCAGCCGAATATGAGGCCCTTTTACATGGTCTCCGGATGGCAGTATCCATGGGCATTCAACGCCTAGAGGTGCGCGGGGACTCGAACCTCGCAATATCCCAAATAAATGGAGACTTTGATGCCAAGGATCCAAAAATGGCAGCTTATCGCAACGCCATCTTAAAAATGTCAGCTCGGTTCGAAGGGCTCAAATTTCACCATATAGCCCGGGAAAATAATCAGGCGGCAGATGTCCTGGCACGCATCGGTGCAAAATGCGATGTAGTCCCCCCAACATCTTCTTGGAAAGGCTGTTCAAGCCATCCGTCGTATGGGAAGGGGAACCCGGCAATAACAGCCCGGACCCAACCGCACTGCCCGACACCAAACACTCTGACATAATTGGAGGCTCTGCCAATGAAATAACACCTTCAGCCCACGTAATAATGGCCGTCATCGCCCCGTGGACAGAACCATTCCTCGCCTACCTTACTAGGCAGGAACTCCCCGAGGACCAAAATGAGGCACGCTGCATAGTGCGGCGATCTAAAGCCTATAAAGTCCATGAGGGAGAGCTTTATAAGAAAAGCACTACCGGAGTCCTTCAAAGGTGCATCTCCGAAGAGGAAGAGTGGAACCTCCTGGCTGAAATTCATGCCAGACTCAGCGATCATCACGCTGCAGCTCGGTCCCTTGTAAGCAAGGCCTTCCGTACATGCTTTTATTGGCCGACGGCCCGGGCAGGACTTAGTCCAACGATGCGTCGGTTGCCAGCTTTTTGCAAACCAAAGCCATATGGCACCCACCGCCCTCCAAACTATCCCCATCACTTGGCCCTTCGTGGTCTGGGGGCTTGACATGGTTGGACCCCTTAAAGGCGGAGCCCACAAGAAAAAATACTTACTGGTCATGGTGGATAAGTTCACCAAATGGATAGAAGCCAAGCCTGTTAAGACGGCCGAATCCGGACCGGTGATAGACTTTATATCCGGGGTTGTACACCATTACGGCGTCCCCCATAGCATCATCGCTGATAACGGCACGAACTTTATGTCCGACGAGGTAAAACTCGGGTGCAAAAACATGGGCATCAAGCTCGATTATGCTTCCGTCTATCACCCACAAACTAACGGCCTTGTCGAACGTGCAAATGGTCTTATCATGAGTGGCATCAAACCCAGATTAGTGCAGTCCCTTAAGGAACCTAATATGCACTGGGTAGAGGAGCTCGACTCCGTACTCTGGGGGCTGCGGACCACGCCGAATTGCACCACCGGATACACACCATTCTTTATGGTGTACGACGCAGAGGCAGTTTTGCCCTGTGACATAATTCATGACTCACCTCGAGTGCGCATGTACGAAGAAAGAGAAGCCGAGCTCGATCGGCAGGACAGTTTGGACGCCTTGGAGGAAGAGCGTGACGTGGCAAAAGCCCGTTCCGCATTCTATCAACAGCAGGCTCGAAGATACCAAAGCAGAGAAGTACGGGCCAAAAATTACAACGTTGGCGAATTAGTTCTACGCCTGCCGGACAAGAAAAGACAAACTCAAGCCCAAGTGGGAAGGTCCCTTCATAATTGACCAAGTCCTGACTGGTGGAGCATACCACCTGCGAGATGCATCGGATAACCGACTCGAGCCGAACCCATGGAACACAGCCCGTCTCTGAAGATTCTATGCCTAGCGCCGGACTCTGTGTTCGTCTCTTTCCTCTATCCATTTTTTATATACTTTTTGTCTTACATTTCTCTCCTTCTCTCTCTCTCTCCCTCTCTCTCTCTCTCTCTCTTATAGCCTTTAAAGGCTCATAAAGTGATGCGCTATCCGCACTCATTAAACCTGGGGGCTTCTTTAAACAGAAGCTTATTTATACGGGCTTCATGCCCAACACATGTGTCACACTTCCGCATGTACCTTTTATTCACCATTATATGCATCGATATGACTTAAGTTTTGGCCAAGCTGGGTTGCCTGGCTCCTGTGCTTACCCCTACGTTCCCGATTGTTCGGCTATGTGGTAAAGGGAGCACCTATGCGATTGTTACTATCGGGTCAGCCGGATGTGTACCTCAGACTGGGTGAAGCCGGAAGCTAGCGTTCTTAAGGGAATATTCGGTTGGTGAACTAAAGATGATCTTTTTTCACTTATTTATCTATACGCCCCCAGATGTTTTTCCTGCGTCTCTTTTCGCAGAATGGACATGCACTTTAGGGCATGCCTCCCAGGGAAAGGAACCCCTAACGGAACTATTCTCCCTGGATGATGTTTCTTACTAACCATGTAACATAACATAACTAGCTGGGCACTTGTCTGTTCAAGCACTAATGACCCCTACGCCTGGTCTCCATGCATACCCCGGTTCTTATATAACCGTGAGGGTATTCGGACACACTCTGGACCGTCTGGCCCCGAGGTTGAAGCGAAAAGGTCGGCCATGACAAACGATCTACAATCCGGCTAGAAGGCATTACACATGTCAATTAAAATTACATAGTCAATCTGACTGATTGTATTCCTCTTCAATACCATCTAACAGGCTGTCTAGCTTACAGTCCTGTTGGGAATACTTTGCGGCCAATTCTACTTGGCCGTATATTAAGCTCACAGGGATCTCCTTCCCATCGGGACCCACGGGTCCAACCTCGGCCATGTGGTTTGGGTCAGCCTTCGTGTACCGCGTCTTCACCATGGCCCAGGCCTCCCAGGCGCCTTGACGGTAGGCCGACATCTTCCACAATCGGAAGCACCGTGCTTCCTTCAGCTTCTCTACAAGCTCTCCAAGGCCTTCGGGCATGGAGACGGATGGCCACAAGGCCTGGGTGAAGCCTTGCATCACCTGCCGAACTCGCTCGTGCAGTTGTGAGAGCTCGGGAAGAAGGTCACCCGTAGAACCGGGCATTTCCTCTGCAGGACGACCTGTTAGCATACCTACAGACATTACTCTGTTAGACGACTTCCTCGCCGAACTCTTTTTTCAAAGTTCGTTTAAGCACTTACTAAATATGCCGCGTCGAAGCCGCTGATTCTCCTTAACGGAGTCCAATAGCTGGGCATGAACGTCCTTCAGTTCAACGCCCAGCTTGGTGTTGGCATCTTGGAGATCGTTCTTCTCCCGCCTCACCTTTGTCAGCACACTCTCACCAGCCTTCAGCTGGCGTAGGAGTTACTGCTTTTCCGGATTTAATTCGGCGCCATCTGCAATTTCATTTGTCAGATTTGCACCCACGCCGCACTTTGCAAAATACTAATCTTTCGAAGCGTATATTACCAGAGGGGGTCCCCTTGGGCTCCCCTGCCGCGGCTAGTGCGGCCTCAAGTTGGGCTTTGCACTCTTCCAGCTCCGGGGACAGTAGGGTATTCTTTTCTGTAAGAACATGCATAACAAATGATCCTTAAATCAGTTATTCTAACTGTTTCAAGTCTCGGGGGCTACTGGTATATATATAATTACCAAAATTTTCTTACCCGTATGTCTTTTACATAATGCTCCGTGGCTCTGGCTAGACCATTTTGAGCGGCACGGAGGTACGCATCTCCCGAATTGAAGGCATCCAATGCCTCTTGGGAGAAACAAGCATCGCGAAGAACTGTCCGGCGACGCCTGTGGTTCATGGCACTCTCCACCTCGGAATTGGTGGCAGACAGCCTGTCTGCATCCTCTGTCGGAGGAGCGTCCAGTGCGCGCCTTGTGTTCGCCTCCACTTCCGGACCAGGCTTTGGAGCCTGGCTGGTGGAGGCGCGATTGGCAACCTCTCCGGATATAGTCCGGTGAGGTCTCTTCATCCTGAAGAGAGCACGAGCGTTAATATGCCTCGAAGGAATAACACCTGGGAATTAGATGGCGCGCTATACCTTTGTGCCGGTATCTCAGTCCGGACCGCACTTCTTTTCAGCCTGCGGGGCCTTGCCGCCCCTCGTTGGCTAGTCGCTGCAGGCTCGGCCTCCCGTCTCAAGGACCTCCCCTGCAAAACACGGTTGTCATACGGCAATCGAAAACACGCGAGGATAGATCCCTTTTCAAAGTGCTGGGACTTCGGTCTTAGTTACCTGTGAGGCTAGGAGTAGCCCTGGGTAATCGACCGTAATGGCCACCAAGGCGTTGTCCTTGCTCAATTGATGAAACACCCCATCAATCAGCTCCACAGATAAGTCCGGATCCTCTTGAGAGGTCGGGTCGAGGGACCGTCCCGGATCCTCGGGTTGTGGAGGAGGGTTGTTTATTTCTTTAATGGTCTGGCGCAGTTCCTGCATTGAAGTCATTAGACTGAATATTTAACGATGGGAATATAAAACGGATGGGCAAGTAAAAGTGTCCACTTACCCAACTTGGGGGATTATACATAGAAAATCCACCCTGTGGGTTGACGCGGAGAAATTCCTCCTCTTCTCCCTTGTACAAAGCAGACAAGGTCTTTATTAGAGCGGCAGCCGAATCCGGCCCCTTACGGCCGTGACGGGTGGCGTCGTCCTCCCCGTTGAAGTCCCACATGGGGTGGCCTCTATACTGGAGCGGCTGCACCCCTCGCATGATGCATGCGGTCATGACCCTGATCATGGTCAGTCCGGAATGGGCTAACAATCTTATCAGGCCCATCAGGTAAAGAACGCCCTTATCGCTTTCCCTCTGAGGGCTCCGTGGACGCCAGCTTAGGCGCTTCTTTAGGGGAGCACTGTCAAACTCAGGGAGGCTGATCCGGACAGGATCCGGCAGCGGGACGTCCTCTATATAAAACCATTCCGAAGGCCAGTCCTCGGACGCCTTCTTTGGGGTTCCGGATAGATATCCGGTCCCGGCGATGCGCCACACTTCGGCTCCGCCTACTTGATATATTGACCCATTTTGAGAACGGGGCACAAGGCAGAATAGCCTTTTCCACAGCGTGAAATGAGCCTCGCAGCCCAAAAATAGCTCGCAAAGGGCTACGAAGCCCGCGATATGCAATATGGAGGCAGGCGTGAGGTTGTGCAGCTGGAGACCGTAGAACTCCAGGAGCCCCCGGAGAAACGGATGAATTGGAAATCTGAGCCCTCTTATTAAGTAAGGGACAAGGCATACCCGCTCTCCTTTGGAGGGATTGGGGGCGCTCTCCGCTTGCTCTCCGCCATTATAGGTGGCAAGTCCGGCTCGAACCGGGACCATATAGGCCGAGGGAGAAATCCCTTGATCTGGAGCGTCACTAGCTCGCTGTGCAGGATGGAGCACCGCTTCCAATCTCCAAGCTGAGGGCTGGAAGGGCGAGAGGGGGAGCTGCGGCGGCCGGCCATGATAGAATGGACCTCTGTCGGATACGCTCTGATGAAAACTCACGGAGGGGAGAAGGTGTCGTTTGGATCTAAATCCTCGTCCCCTTAAATAGGCGGCTCATTCACGCGGCTAGGGGTGTAAATATAAAAACACCCTGACTTTTCGTATTCGTTTGACACATGGAAGACGGCCATTATTGGGCGTAGAAGCCAAGGAGCACTACATTTACAAGAAACCGGACACTATTCAACAGGTACATTGAATTTGGAGGAGAACCCGCCTTGCAATGCCGAACACAATTTGCGCGCCGGACTCGTCGTCATTGAAGCCTGGTTCGGGGGCTACTGAGGGAGTCCTGGATTAGGGGGTGTCCGGATAGCCGGACTATACCTTCGGCCGGACTCCTGGACTATGAAGATACAGGATTGAAGACTTCGTCCCATGTCCGGAAGGGACTTTCCTTGCGTGGAAGGCAAGCTTGGCGACACGGATATGTAGATCTCCTACCATTGTAACCGGCTCTATGTAACCCTAGCCCTCTCCGATGTCTATATAAACCGGAGGGTTTTAGTCCGTAGGACGAACAAGAATCATACCATAGGCTAGCTTCTAGGGTTTAGCCTCTTTGATCTCGTGGTAGATCTACTCTTGTACTACCCATATCATCAATATTAATCAAGCAGGACGTAGGGTTTTACCTCCATCAAGAGGGCCCGAACCTGGGTAAAACATCGTGTCCCCTACCTCCTGTTACCATCCGCCTAGACACACAGTTCGGGACCCCCTACCCGAGATCCGCCGATTTTGACATCGACAATGTGCATTACCAAGAGGGCCCAGAGATACCTCTCCGATACACAGAGTGACAAATCCTAATCTCGATCTATGCCAACTCAACAAACACCATTAGAGACACCTGTAGAGCATCTTTATAGTCACCCAGTTACGTTGTGATGGTTGATACCACACTAAGTGTTCCTCCGGTATTCGGGATTTGCATAATCTCATAGTCATAGGAACATGTATAAGTTATGAAGAAAGTAATAGCAATAAACTAAATGATCATAGTGCTAAGCTAATGGATAGGTCAAGTCAATCACATCATTCTCTAATGGTGTGATCCCGTTCATCAAATTACAACTCTTGTCCATGGCTAGGAAACTTAACCATCTTTGATGAATGAGCTAGTCAAAGTAGAGGCATACTAGTGATACTATGTTTGTCTATGTATTCACACATGTACTAAGTTTCCGGTTAATACAATTCTAGCATGAAAAATAAACATTTATCATGATATAAGAAAATATAAATAACAACTTTATTATTGCCTATAGGGCATATTTGCTTCAGTCTCCCACTTGCACTAGAGTCAATAAACTAGATTACATTGTAATGATTCTAACACCCATGGAGTTTTGGTGCTGATCATGTTTTGCTTGTGAGAGAGGCTTAGTCAACGGGTCTGCAACATTCAGATCCGTATGTATCTTGCAAATCTCCATGTCTCCCTCCTTATCTTGATCGCGGATGGAATTGATGCGTCTCTTGATGTGCTTGGTTCTCTTATGAAATCTGGATTCCTTTGCCAAGGCAATTGCACCAGTATTGTCACAAAAGATTTTCATTGGACCCGATGCACTAGGTATGACACCTAGATCGGATATGAACTCCTTCATCCAGACTCCTTCATTTGCTGCTTCCGAAGCAGCTATGTACTCCGCTTCACACGTAGATCCCGCCATGACGCTCTGCATGGAACTGCACCAACTGATAGCTCCACCATTCAATAAAAATATGTATCCGGTTTGTGACTTAGAGTCATCCGGATCAGTGTCAAAGCTTGCATCGACGTAACCATTTACGATGAGCTCTTTGTTACCTCCATAAATGAGAAACACATCCTTAGTCCTTTTCAGGTATTTCAGGATGTTCTTGACCGCTGTCTAGTGATCCACTCCTGGATTACTTTGGTACCTCCCTGCTAAACTAATAGCAAGGCACACATCAGGTCTGGTACACATCATTGCATACGTGATAGAACCTATGGCTGAAGCATAGGGAATGCACTACAAAAAAAAGACACATCCGTGACATTTTGGGTCGAACAATTTTTTTTCTGTCATACATATGACACTTCTATGATGATAATTGTGACAAAACCCGGTATCATCATAGATGTGGTGGGCTCCTACTTCTATGACAAAAAATCATGACTGAAAATGGGCTTTTCGTCCTGGGTGGGCCGGAGACGTAGCTGCATGACATTCTTTGGGTCGTCCAGGACGGAAAAAATCGTGGTAGAAGCGAGGGGGAGGAAAATTTCGGGGAGTTCCCGATTACGGTGGGAGGTCGGGGCCGAGCGATGCGCGTTTCTCTTGTACACATACACGCGTGTGTGCGAGGCGTTGGCTCTAACTGAACCCGAGCGAGGCGTTGGGCTCTAACTGAACCCGAGCGATTGCACTGCAGGCTACGCGTTACTGAACCCGAGCGATCGATCGATGGTTGTTAACTGAACCCGATCGAGCGATTCCTTCGCTACTGTTGCTAACTGAAGCCGGTCGATGGGATGAACAGTGAGCGTTGCGGGGGGTGGATGAACAATGAGCGATGGCGTTGCCTTTGGATGAACAGGACCCCGTGGTGTGGTGGAGGGCTGGATGAATAGTAGATGGTGGAGGGGTGCCCGTGGAGGGGTGGATGAACAGGACCCCGTGGTGTGGAGGGCTGGATGAACAGTAGACAGTGGAGGGGTGGTTGAACAGGACCCCATGGTGTGGAGGGTTGGATGAACAGTAGATGGCGGAGGGGTGCCCGTGGAGGGGTGGTTGAACAGGACCC
>NC_041392.1:270832521-270899280 GCF_002162155.2 Triticum dicoccoides | reverse complement strand
CGGTACGCCACACCCCTCCCGATCAATAGGACCCCCGTTTCGACCGTAGGAGGTCCGTTTCCTCCGTTTTGCGGTACGCCACACCCCTCCTGATCAACAGGACCCCCGTTTCGACCGTAGGAGGTCCGTTTCCTCCGTTTTGCGGTACGCCACACCCCTCCCGATGAACAAGATCCCGTTTCGAACGTGGCCGGTCGAACTCAAGGTCGTTTCCTCCGTTCTGCGGTATGCCAGGCCTCGTTTCCATTGCCTATTCCGTCCAAGCCCTCCCGATGAACACAATGCATTCCGTTGCCTCCCTGTGAACACGACGCATTCCGTTGCCTCCCCATGAACACAACGACGACGTTGTTTCTTCGTTCCAACCCAGCCATGTACACGAGCCCTCGCCGTACGTATGCGCGAGTAGGCGTTTGAGACCTTGCCCGTATGTACACATACGTGGCCGTATTTTCTTTCTTGCAGCCTGACCGATGTACGTACGTGTACATGCTACGTGCGCGCCTCTACTACGACACGTGCGCGCCTCTACATCGACCAGTATATATGTACGTACATGTTCGCGACCAGAATGACAACGCTACGTACACTTCGACCAGGTGGGTCCGGACTGTCAGGCACTTCCTTGCGTGCGAAGATGTAGCTAGTGGGTCCCAGCAGGCAGGGGGGCGAATCGTTTTGTTTTTTTATTGCCCGGACGCATTTCCTTGCGTGCGAAGGTGTAGCTGGTGGGTCCCAGCAGTCAGGGGGGAAACATTTTTTCGCGAAATACGGTGGCCCGTCCGGTGGGTCCCCGCCGTCAGGTGGAGGAATAATTATTTTGCATGTAATAAGGAGGCACTTCCTTGTTGCGGCCGTGGACCCAGCTGTCAGCCTCTCCACGTACAGTCCACGTCTGACGAAAGGCGTTCCTTGACCACGTTGACCACGCCGCGCCGAGAGCACCAGGGCGGTGGACGACGGCGAGGCCTAGGAAGGGGACGACGGGGAGCCGGGGAAGATGCGGCAGCGGAAGCCCGCGCGGAGAGGAGTACGAGGGTTCACTAGTTCAGCTGCGGTGTGAGGCTGCCGTCACCACAGGGCCTGGCCAGCGGTGGGAACAGTAGGGGGCAGTGACACCTCCGCGGCAGCACAGTCGTCCACGGGAGGCAGGAGCATGCGGCACGACCGGAGGTTGAAGAAGCACTACGGCCATTGGATGGACATCGTACGGTCACTAGAGCTAGAATCATTCATATTGACTGAAGTTGACAAAGGCCCCCGTCCCAATCAACTTAGTAGGCTCACAAGTCAGCCTCCCACCATGGTGGGTCCCAGCTAGCAGGGGGAGTATTCATTTTTTTGTGCGTAATAAGGAGGCACTTCCGGTGGGTCCGAGCTGACAGCGGGGGGAACGTTTTTTAGTGAAATACGCTGGCCCATCCGGTGGGTCCGAGAAATCAGGGCGGAAACGTTTTTTTCGCGAAATAAGGTGGCCCGTCCGGTGGGTCCCTGCTGTAAGGTGGAGGAATAATTATTTTGCGTGTAATAAGGAGGCACTTCCTTGCGGCCGCCTGGACCCAGCTGTCAGCCTCTCCACGTACAGTACTCTTTCGATGGAAGTCAGTCGTTGACCACGTTGACCACGCCGCGCCGAGAGCACCAGGGCAGTGGTCTGGACGACGGCGAGGCCTAGGAAGGGGATGACACGGATCCGGGGAAGACGCAACAGTGGAAGCCCGCGCAGAGAGGAGTACGAGGGTTCACTGGTTCGGCTACGGTGTGAGGATGTCGTCACTGCAGAATAACAGGGGGTGTGGGTGAGTGGAGGGATGGCCTGCCCAGCGGTGGGAGTAGTATGGGGGCGGTGAGGCCTCCACGGCAGCACAGCCGGCCATCGGAGGCAGGAGCAGGCGACACGACTGGCGCTGCTTTGGGCGGCTGGACCAAGATGACCAGAGGTTGAAGAAGCACTATAGCCGTTGGATGGACATCATACAGTCGCTGAAGCTAGAAACGTTTATTATTGACTAAGTTGACAAAGCCCTTGGTACACTCCAACTTAGTAGGCCCACAGGCCAGCCTTTGAAATGGTGCGCCCCAGATGTCAGGGGGAGGAATCATTTCTTGGGCGGCCGAAGCTAAGAATATCCGAGATTGAAGAAGAAGCACGACATCCGTTGGATAGACATCCAACGGCCGCTGCTGCTAGAACCGTGTGTTGACTATAATAAGTTGGCAAAGCCTTGCATACGCGTCAACTTATTTTTTAGGGGACGCATCACTTAGTAGGCCCACAAGTGTGTGGCAAAGAACTTATAGCCCATTTGCGTTTTGTAAGAATGTACAACCCATTTTGGAATTCTAATGGAATTTACAATAGCCCATTTACAGTTTGTTAAAAGTACATCCCATTTTCTAGCTAGGACAATGATTAATAATTTCAACCAACCGTTCAAGACAGAATTCAATAAAATTTCCCACATTTTGATGGGCTCCGAAATATTTTTATCCCGAAATTTCTAGTCAGATTAAATATAAATTTATATTACGTAAAAATCTAACGAAATATTGCACACGCAACAATGAAAATTTAAGATTTTCAAAATCCATAAATAATATTTTATAAACTAATTTCGTGTTTGGTGCATTTTTTATAGTTACTGCCCAGTTTTTATAATTACATCCCATTTATTATTTTTTAAAGCCCATTTTCCTGTTAAGCCTAATGCATCCCTACTAGGAAAGATTTGCAGCCCAGCGGGGCGGAGAATAACAAGTTGACCTTGCCTGGGTATTCCTCAAGAAGATGTATAGTTGGGCTAGTCATTTTCATCTTGAAAACATTAGTATTTGGGCTGGATATCTGGCCTGGGCTAGACGGGCCACAACCCGCCCAGTTAATACCCTGCTCTCCTCTGAACAACAACGAAATCATCGCCAATAAATACTCTGCAGTGCTCACGCCTCAAAAACACAAATACTGCTCGAGCTGCTTGGTCCCAGCTGTCGGACGCACCTTGTGCAATTCTCTCGTTTATATTGACTACATAGGTTGACAATGGTGTGGGATCGTGATGTCAGGAAACCAGGAGAAAGCAAAAAAAAACAGTTGTACATAATAAGGAGGCACTTGCTTATGTACGGCTATGGCCCTAGTGGATCCCTAGTGTCATCCAGTCAAAATAAAGTCATCTCCTAAATCCTCATTTTCATTGACGATGTTAACAATGCTCGGCGCCACGGCGAGCGCAACAACTCAAAGGACAACAGAGAGGGCCTCGCGGGCCCTACGGATGGTCTGATACAGCGCCCGCTACTCATTCAGGAAGTCAGGATCATCGGACACCTATGAGCACCTTCGAGAAACTGAGACGGCATGAAACTGTAAGGCCGCGCTTGGGAGCTCTGGTTTATTTCAAACCTGTATTAACATACAAGTGTAATTTACTCGTCATCGAAAATAACGCGTCAAATACAGGCATAATGAAACCGAGGGGCCGAGGTCTGTAAGTAAAACCGGCGGGTTGCGCGTGTAATTTGAGAGACCAGTGTATATTTTACGAGCACTGCTATATGGACGACATTACCAGACGATACATGCATGACATGCGTATCATGCCATCCATGGGCAAGGCTGAAACAACAGCTAACAACTGGATTAGCAATCGTTCGAGTGTCGTTCAGCGTTTTTATCGTGTGTCAAGTACTTCCGATATTTTACTAGTCGAAATCGACCAACCAAGCGCCTTCGCCCGAGACCATATGCTTTAATTTACAAGCGTCAGTTTTACAAGCGGTTTTGGTTCGAAAACAACGATCCAATCACGGCCTAATATCATGAGTTGGTCGGAAGATCATATGGTTTCACGGCTAACCTACCCGAGTAGTCGTATATGCTATGAATGAAACATCAGACGATGAACTTCTTAAGCACGGAAACAACAGAAGAGGATGGTCTTCTTAACAAGCAAATCACTGGCATTAGATCGACATGCAAAACAATACGAAGCATTATTCTTAGGAGGCACGGTGAACAGCTCGTGATGTCACATGCCACAACATTCCAAGCTCAACTTTGCAATCAAACACAAGGCCTGGCATTACATAGACAATATTCAGAACAAACTCTTAACACAGGAATATCTCAGCAGAGTAACTATTTACTTCTAAACTGAACACACGAATAGGAAAAAACACTCAACGCTGCTCACAGCAAGGGCGTCCCACTCAAAAATATCAAATGCATGTCTTCTGGCTAACATCAATGAGCAAATTTTGACAAGGTTTTCCAATTCCAATATATTAAACTAACGTCTTCTTGCTAACATCAATGATTAAACTTTGACAAGCTTTTCCCATTCCAAATATGTAATGCCTATGACCGTGGAGTCCTGTCATAGCTTTTGTACTTGTTTGGGCACTTCTTGCCCAGGGCACTCCACGTGTTGTTAAATTGCCAATGGTCTCTGCAGACTAGTCATGTCACCGGTGTCTAATAATACTCTGTAAAGCTTCTCGGTCATTCCTTCTGTAATGTAGCGCAAACAGTGACTGCTTCTTTCTGCAAAGTGGAATGACCAACTAGACCCAGTAATGCAGCAGTTTGCCTTACACATTGGCTCCTTTTGTGTAGTTCAACTAAAATCGAAGTCGGAATAAAACCGAGCTTTAATTTTGATATCCCTGTAAGCAACAATAGGTATAAGGGAAACAATTACTAAGAAATAATGGTTGATGACTTGTACTCCCAGAAGAAAAGCATCTACTGATCTACTTTATCTTAATGGGAAACAAAGCAGGAGAGTAGCAATTCTCCATCAGTGTGATTCATTCATATTGACTGAGACATTATCTTAACAATGCCTTGTTTCAACATGTATAAAGAACGACAAAGCTTATAAAGGGGGTGATACTGAATTTGTTGTAACAAAGCAACAAGCATCATGTCTGGGTTGGTCCCATTTTTGTTCACTACTTAATGGGAAAAGATAGCAATACAATAGCTTCAATTCATCATTTATTTAAAACAGTACCAATACAAGTAGCACAACATCTCAAAACACAATGCACGATCATGTGGATGAAGGCAAGTACCAACCTGTCATGACGCACACAAGATCACGTATGAATCTGCCAACACGAATAGGAAATCCAATCTCGTTTTGTGTAGTTGCACTGAAATCAAGCAAAGTGTTTCGCATAGCGAAGCAAAATGTCACAATAGCAACAAGTTGAATAGATATCCCTGTATAAACAGAGGCAAAAAAGGAATCAATTACTGGCTAATAAAGAAGGATGAAACATGCGGCCACAAAAATGGTAATCCTGCCAATCCCTAACAAGTGTTGCAGTTTTGAAATAAGATTCAGTAGTTAATTCTGTGAGTGGCATCAATTACTGGCTTATAAAGGGGGTGATGCTGAATTTGTTGTAACAAAGCAACAAGCATCATGTCTGGGTTGGTCCCATTTTTGTTCACTACTTAATGGGAAAAGACAGCAATACAATAGCTTCAATTCATCATTTATTTAAAACAGTACCAATACAAGTAGCACAACATCTCAAAGTACACTACACAATCATGTGGATGAAGGCCTGTACTGACCTTTCATGAGACGACCAACATAAAATACGAATCTACCAACACGAATAGGAAATCCAATCAAGTTTTGTGCAGTTGCACTGAAATCAAGCAAAGTTGCCGGTGTGACATTTAAGTTTTCTATAGCAACAAGTTGAATAGATATCCCTGTTTTAAGAGGCAAAAAAGAAAACAATTACTGGCCAATAAAGGAGGATGAAACATGCGGCCACAAAAAGAAGCATCTACCTTATCTTGATGGAAAACAAAGTATAGGACAGTAGCATTTCTAAAACGGTTGCATTGATTCATATTAACAGAGAAATTCTTTTAAAACGGATCAGTAGTTAATTCTGAGATTAACAACAGTAAAATAGCTGCATGGGACATGCCAGCACCATGTGCTTCCATACGTATAAATGGGTGATGCAGAATATGTAGCCAAGCAACATATATGCGCTGGTCCCATATTTGTTCTCTTTGAACCTTCTTCCTATGTGAGGGCAGCAAATCTAGTCGTGCACAAACTACCCGACCCCCCAGTTTCTTTCCCTTTTCAACAAAGAGATCGGTTCCTTACAAATGTGTGTACTTGGTTACCCCCTTTTTCCATTTTTGACCTACAAAGCGGCTGGATAGCCAGTCTATACTACTTTCCGCCCCTCCTTTCCTCATTGAACCACGTCCTAGATTCTTGCTCCAGCCCACCGCACCCTTCTTTCCTCTTTGAACCAAGACCTAGATTCGACTACAGATCGAAAAATATCCACATGCAGCTAGAGCAACGACGGTTTCAAAGAAACTTATACCTTAGGGTCGTCGGGATGTGGCAAGGCGTGCGGCGGGAGGCTGGATCTGCCCACACTACGTACAGTAGGGAGGAAGAAGGGGTCGGTGGCCCTCCCGCACAGGCGCTGGGTGAAAGAGAACAGTGCAGCCGGCAGTGGATTGCCTCCCTCGCCGAAGGCGATAGAGTGAACTCTGCACCTCCTCCTGTCGTGGTTCTAAGCCTGACAGTAGAGTGGGGGGTAGGTATGGAGAGGCAAGGTCCTAGCTATGGAGAGGTTGTAAACACAAGGGATGTACGAGTTCAGGCCCTTCTCGGAAGAAGTAATAGCCCTACGTCTCGGAGCCCGGAGGCGGTCGAGTGGATTATGAGTATATGAGTTACAAGGTCCCCAACCCCTCTACCTGTGGGGGGGCGGCTTATATAGAGTGCGTCGGGACCCCAGTCAGCCCACGTAGGAGAGGGTTTAAGGTGAGTTAAGTCCGGGGCGTTACTGATAACGCCCCACATAAAGTGTCTTTACTACCATAAAGTCTACTTAATTACAGGCCGTTGCAGTGTAGAGTGTTTCTTGACCTTCTGGTGGTCGAGTGAGTCTTCGTGGTCGAGTCCTTCAAGTCAGTCGAGTGAGTCCCTCGTTGGTCGACTGGAAGGCGACCTCTGCTAAGGGTGTCCTTGGGTAAGGTACTTAGATCAGGTTCATGACCCTACCCTAGGTACATGACCCCATCATTAGCCCCCTAATGGATTGAGGCTTCGAGTGAGGAAGGAGTTGATGTCGTTTCCGATTAACCTTTGCACTCTGGTCGTGCGTTGTTCTAGACCAAAGAATCTCTTCGTCGATGGTGAGCAACTTGTCTTCAGTCGACTCGATCCATTCTCTTCTTTCGTCGAGTGATCTTTCGGGCTTCGACGATCCCCGAGCGACGGATCGCGGGAAACCCCGCGTCTGACAGACTGATCTGCCGTTCGCGGATTCCGCGGGATGCGAAATTTGGGGACGCGCGCGAAGCGGAGCGGACCACGGCGTTCGGATGGGACGGGACATAGACGCCTCGATCTCCGCGCCGCTTTCTTCGCCACGTATCCCGTCTGCATAACTGTTCCTGGATATGATTAGATCGACCGGGCCCACCTGTCATCCACTCGGAAGGGACCTTATAAATGTGCCCGGCGAGGATTTTTGTACTGTGCCTCAGCATTCTCTCTCTCTCTGCTCCCTTCGTCTCCGTCCCCGCACAACTTCCCCTCGCGCATCTCGCCGGCAACCATGGCCAAGGAGAAGACGGCGGCGCTGGAACGTGCGAAGAAGGCGTCAGCGTCGGAGAAGGCGAAGGGGAGATCTACCAGCCGCGGCGGGTCTTCGTCCAGATCCCGCCTGCCGAAGGGCTGGGTCCAAGGAGACTGGATCCAGTCGACCATCACAGAAAAAGATCTCCTCGACATGGCCAACGAGGGCTTGATCCCTCATGGAGCTGCGAGGCTTCCGGGGAAGGAATGGCAGCCCCAGCCAGAAGAGGGTGAGTGTGTGCTCTTGGCCACCCATGTTGATCGTGGATTTTCTTTGCCGCCGAGTATTTTCTTCCGTGGCTTCTTGAACTTCTTTGGAGCGCAGCTCCACCACTTTACCCCAAATTCTATCGCCTATCTTGCCGTGTTCGTGTCCATGTGTGAGGGTTTCCTGGGCTGTCGACCGCACTGGGGTTTGTTCAAGCATATATTCACGTGTCGCTCTCAGACCGTGAAGAAGGCGAGCCCAGGCGATGAAAGAACCCGAGTCGTCCAAATGTGTGGGGGTCTGGGGATCCAGGTGAGGAACAAGAGCACCTTCCCGCCCATGACCTTTCCCGAGTCAGTCAGAGGCTGGCAGTCGACCTGGTTCTACTGCCAGGACCAGTCGACGCCGGGGCAGTCGAGTGGACTCCCTCAGTTTACCATGGACCGAGTGAACAAGCCCTCCTCTCTGAAGTTGATTCCGGAGGAGAAAGCTGACGTGAAGATGTTGATGGAGCGCGTGGTGCAGTTGGTTCGGGAGGGAGTGACGGGCATGGATCTCCTGGAGGTCTTCCTTAGGCGTCACATCCAGCCCCTTCAGTTCCGGAGCCACTGCATGTGGTTGTACTGTGGGACTGCAGACGAGACTCGAGTCCATCCAGAAGCAGTCGATGATGTCACTCTGGAGAGATGGATGGTAGTCGTTACCGGAAACAAGGATAACCCACGCGGGGCCAGAAGGATTCCTCCACTCGACCACAACAGCGATCCAAACAAGGTACGCTTGCTCTGCTCTCCACTGTGTTCTTGTCACATTCATTTCTGTTTATCCTGCCGACTGGTCGATTGATTCTTGTCTTGATATCTGCTAGGCCCTCACCGAGCTGTACTCGATGCCCAATGGGGCACAAGCTCCGACTGGGGAGGGTGAGGCGAGTGGGGGCGAGAGCCGGGAAGAGGAGGAATGGGACTCGGACGTTGCAGAGGATGATGATGACGATGACGATGATGACGGTGATGAAGATGACGTTGAAGACGAGGAAGAAGAGGAGGAGGAGGTCGTACCACCGCGCTCGGAAAGGCGGTCGAAGCTTGTCCACGACCCTTCGACTGAACGTGGTAAGGGGGTTGCGACCGTCGCTCAGTCGACCAAACGCCCTCGGACCACCTCTCCAGTGCCGACTGAAAAGGCGCCGAAGCAGCCCAGGGCGGCCTCGTCGAAGCCGATCAAGCTCCTGCCGAAGATGAAGGTGTCCATCCCCACCATATCAGGGTAATCGTGCTGCTTAAGTCTTCTTATTTTGTGTGAACTTTGTCTCTGGTTGACGCTGAAGTTAGTCGACTGATTCTTTGGAGTTGCAGTGCTGCAACTTCTGAGACCTCAGCCCGGGCTGATGACCATGAGATGGAGGACGCAGCAACTTCAAAACCAGGTACTATATTCTTAACGCCGTTTTTAGTCGACTGACTCGCGGTCTCTGATCCTGATTCTTCTCCGTAGCTCCACCCAACGCTGTTATCAATCTCCCTGATGATGATGAGGATGAGGAACCGCTGAAGCGCAGAAGGAGTAGGAAAGCGTCTGCCAGCAAGGTGCCCCAGGATGTGACGGCGCCTGAGATTCTGATTGCGGAGGAAGAGAACACCACTCGACACACGGTGTCCTTCGCAGATCCATTGACGAGTGCTCAGCAGCCCTCCCTCTTCACGACGCACCACGTCCCAGAGGACCAAGCTGGCGCGGCGAAGGAGGCAATACGCCAGGCGGGAATCATGATGGAGCAGTTGAAGACCATCCGGGATGTGAGCCAGGCAGCTTATGACGCCAGTTCTGCCCTCCAAAGCAATGTTCAGGTCAGTCGACCACCGTTTGTTCTGTTGGATATGCTACCAAAAACTTTTCCTTTCCGGAATTTATAGTAGTCACCCACTGGGTGTGTCGATTAAACTCCGTGTTAGCGAGGGCACGCTGAGTGCACCCGCTGGGTGTAGTCCCCAAGGCTAAGGTCGACTGCTGGCAGTCGGCCTTAGGCTTTATGATGTCAATCTTTCTGTCAGTCGACTATGCCGAGTGTGTCGATTAAACTCCGTGTTAGCGGGGGCACGCTGAGTGCACCCGCTGGGTGTAGTCCCCAAGGCTAAGGTCGACTGCTGGCAGTCGGCCTTAGGCTTTATGATGTCAATCTTTCTGTTAGTCGACTATGTCGACTGGATTTCACAAACCGGTGGGGGCACGCTAAGTGCACCCACTGGGTGTAGTCCCCGAGACTGTGGTCGACTGCTTGCGGTGGATTACAGTCTTAAAGAATACATCTCTCTCTTTTTTTTTGAGGTCGACTGGTCGACTTTGTCTTCAACAGGATTAGTGGGGGCATGCTGAGTGCACCCACTGGGTGTAGTCCCCGAGACTACGGTCGAATGCTTGTATTCGGCTGTAGTCTTAGAAACGTGTGATTTTTCCTTTTTCACTCGGAAGTGAATTATATTTGACATTTAGTCGATTGGTTCTTCGCAGAACTCCTGTGATCTTGTGGCTCGCTACTCTGAGCTGGAAAACAAGCACACTCAACTCGAGCTGAGCTTGAAGCTGGTTCAGGAGAAGCTGACGAAGGCAAAGGAGGAGACCGAAGGTATGTTTGGTGAGACCCTGACGACTGCTTTTCCCCTTGCTTGTTTTAAAATCTGATCTTGCTGTAACTTTCAGGTAAGGTAAGGGAGGCCCAACAGAAGAAAGACCTCGAACTAGCTGAGAAGATCAAGCTTGCTGACGAGAAGTTAGCTTCAGTCACCAAGCTTGAACAAGACAATACCAATCTGAAAGCTGCTCTTGGGATCGCCAACAAGGAGGTCAGTCGACTAAAAACTGATAAAGCTGCCCTGACCGACCAAGTCAGTAAGTTGACTGGGAAGAAAAATGATCTGGAGGCCTTCCTGAGTGGTCTTGCCAAGAAGCTATTTCTTATGCTTGAAGGTAAACCTCTATGCTCGGCAAACATTTCCAATTGTGGTTTTTCCATTCGACCATCCCCTTGACTTAGTGATCATCCTTGCAGAATTTTGTCAAAACTTTGAAGAAGAAACTAGCCGGCTGGAGCCAAACCTCGACCCCGTCAATTCTCCGGTGAACGACGAAGTTGCCATGGATGTTTTCCGACTGGAGTCTCGTGTTGCAGCTGTCGTGGACTATCTCGCAAGGCTGAAGGCCGCCACATCTCGCATCGACTCGGCGCTCTAGCCTGAGGAGACACTTCAGAATGACCTTGAGTCGCTGATGGCCCGCTTGAACACGATCCCTGGTCGAGTGCAGGAATGGAAGAAGTCCTCGGCTCAGTGTGGTGCAGATGTTGCTCTGTGTTTGGCCCGAGTCCACTGTAAAGATGCGCGAGAAGAGAAGCTGGCGGCCCTTCGGGTGGCCAACACCAAGAAACACGACTTCAGGTCCTTTATGGAAACTTTCCTTGCGGCCGCCACTCGGATCGCCGACGGAATTGACCTTGATGAATTCGTTGCACCTTCCAGCCCTCCAAAGGAGGGGTAAAAAACTTCTTCTGGCTCGACGCTTTAAATTTGCCTCGGTATGCCGAGTGAAATTGTAACCGATAAACCTTAACAGGCTTAACGCCTGAGCACTTTCGGTTCTTTTAGATATCGATTCAAACTTGAATTTGGTGCTTGAATACGATTGCTTTTGGCTCGAAATGTCTTTTGCAGGTTCAAAGCAAGGCGCATTTACTGCAATCGACTTATTCTTTAGTCCACTTAGGCGAGCACTGGGCTGCGGCTAAGCCTCCGAGTGGAAGCCCGGCTTACCACTCGGTAGGATTTCTATAACTTAGGCGAGCATTGGGCTGCAGCTAAGCCTCCGAGTGAGGGGTTTACTCTTCACTCGGTAGGATTTTTATAACTTAGGCGAGTGCTTGGACTGCAGCTAAGCCTCCGAGTGAGAGGGTTGCTTCTTCACTCGGTAGGATTTTTTACAACTTAGGCGAGCACAGGGCCGCAGCTAAGCCCCCGAGTGAAAGTCTGGCTTACCACTCGGTAGGATTTTGATAACTTAGGCTAGCACTGGGCTGCAGCTAAGCCTCCGAGTGAGAGGTTTGCTCTTCACTCGGTAGGATTTTTATAACTTAGGCGAGTGCTTGGACTGCAGCTAAGCCTCCGAGTGAGAGGGTTGCTCTTCACTCGGTAGGAATTTTGTAACTTAGGCGAGTGCTTGGACTGCAGCTAAGGCGAGTGCTTGCACTGCAACTAAGCCTCCGAGTGAGAGGGTTTCTCTTCACTCGGTAGGGTTTTTGTAACTTAGGCGAGTCCTTGGACTGCAGCTAAGCCCCCGAGTGAGAGGTTTGCTCTTCACTCGGTAGGATTTTTAAAACTTAGGCGAGTGCTTGGACTGCAGCTAAGCCCCCGAGTGAGAGGTTTGCTCTCCACTCGGTAGGATTTTGACAAACTTAGGCGAGTCCTTGGACTGCAGCTAAGCCTCCGAGTGGAAGTCTGGCTTACCGCTCGGTAGGATTTTGATAACTTAGGCGAAACGGATTCGCAGCTAAGCCTCCGAGTGGGAGTCTGGCTCACCACTCGGTAGGATTTTTACAAACTTAGGCGAAACGGATTCGCGGCTAAGCCTCCGAGTGGGAGTCTGGCTCACCACTCGGTAGGATTTTTACAAACTTAGGCGAAACGGATTCGCGGCTAAGCCTCCGAGTGGGAGTCTGGCTCACCACTCGGTAGGATTTTTACAAACTTAGGCGAAACGGATTCGCGGCTAAGTCACCCACTGAGGGGGAATTTTATTGGACAAAAATAAAAAGTGACAGAAATTATGGAGGAACTATGACACTATTATTTTGAGGTCCATGAACTACAGAAGTACTTTATTGCAACTCATCCGAGTGATAAAACTTAAGTATAAAATGGGCGGAGTAGTTCCGCGTTCCAAGCTCGGGGCTCGTCGATATTATGCTCGACGTTGTAAAGACGGTACGCCCCGTTCTGGAGAACCTTGGTGACGATGAAGGGACCTTCCCAAGAAGGAGCAAGCTTGTGTGGTTTGTGCTGATCCACTCGGAGAACTAAATCTCCTTCCTGGAAGGCTCGACCTCTCACATTTCTGGCGTGGAAACGACGCAAATCTTGTTGGTAGATGGTCGACCGGATCAGAGCCATCTCCCTTTCTTCCTCTAAAAGGTCGACTGCGTCCTGCCGCGCTTGTTCAGCCTCTGCTTCGTTGTAGATTTCAACTCGAGGAGCATTATGGAGAAGATCACTCGGCAAGACTGCTTCAGCTCCGTAGACCAAGAAGAATGGAGTTCTTCCGGTCGACCGATTAGGTGTGGTCCGCAGCCCCCAAAGCACTGAGGGAAGTTCGTCGACCCAAGCTCCAGCCGCGTGTTTGAGATCACGCATCAGTCGGGGCTTCAATCCCTTAAGAACCAGTCCATTAGCTTGCTCTGCTTGTCCATTCGACTGCGGATGGGCGACTGAAGCGTAGTCGACCCGTGTGCCTTGGGAGTTGCAGAAATCTCTGAATTCCTCCGAGTCAAAGTTCGACCCATTATCCGTAATGATGCTGTGCGGGACTCCATATCTGAATATTAGTTCCCTGATGAAACTAACAGCAGTACCGGTGTCAAGGTTCTTGATTGGTTTAGCCTCGATCTACTTGGTGAACTTGTCGACTGCCACCAGTACATGCGTGAAGCCACTTCGTCCTGTTCTCAAAGGACCGACCATGTCCAGTTCCCATACTGCGAAAGGCCAGACGAGTGGGATGGTCTTCAGAGCCGACGCAGGCTTGTGCGACATATTCGAGTAGAACTGACATCCCTCACACTTATCCACTATCTCTTTTGCCATCTCATTCGCCTTTGGCCAGTAAAATCCGGCTCGGTATGCTTTGTCCACGATGGTCCGAGAGGACGCATGATGACCACAGGTTCTCGAGTGGATATCATTGAGGATGAGTCGACCTTCTTCTGGTGTTATGCACTTCTGACCAACTCCAGTCGCGCTTTCTCTGTACAATTGTCCTTTGATTACGGTAAAGGCCTTAGATCGACGGACGATCTGTCGAGCCTCTTCCTCATCCTCCGGAAGCTCTTTTCTCAGGATATACGCGACGTATGGAACTGTCCAGTCGGGAATGACCACCAAGACCTCCATGATCAAGTCGACCACCGCTGGGACTTCAACCTCAGTCCGATCTGTGGCACTCTTGGGCTGTGGAGTTTCTTCGGTGAAAGGATCTTCTTTGACTGACGGAGTGTGTATATGCTCCAAGAACACACCACTCGGAACGGCTTCTCTCTTGGAACCTATCTTTCCTAGATCATCAGCTGCTTGATTTTTCAGTCGGGGTATATGATGGAGCTCCAACCCCTCGAACTTCTTTTCCAGCTTCCTCACTGCACTGCAGTATCCAGTCATGGCTGGGCTTCTCACGTCCCACTCTTTCATCACCTGGTTGACCACTAAATCCGAGTCGCCATAGACCATCAGGCGACGGACGCCGAGTGAAATGGCCATGCGCAACCCATATAAGAGGGCCTCATATTCTGCCTCATTGTTGGAGGAATCAAAGTGAATCTGGAGCACATATCTGAGCTTATCTCCTCTGGGGGAAACCAGGACAACCCCAGCACCGGAACCATTCAACATCTTAGAGCCATCAAAGAACATGGTCCAATGCTCCGAGTGAACTTCAGTCGGCTGCTGTTGTTCAATCCACTCGGCGAGGAAATCTGCTATTGCCTGGGACTTAATGGCTTTCTTTGCCTCAAACTTGATATCAAGGGGAAGAAGTTCAATCGCCCATTTGGCCACTCGACCAGTTGCATCTCTGTTGTGCAAAATCTCTGATAGTGGAGCGTCGCTGACGACTGTGATGGAATGATCAGAAAAATAATGAGCAACCTTCTTTGTGGTCATGTATATTCCATACACAAGCTTCTGATAATGAGGATATCTCTGCTTGGATGGAGTCAAGACTTTAGACAAATAATACACTGGGCGCTGAACTTTGAGAGCTTTTCCTTCTTCTTCCCACTCGACCGTAAGCACAGTACTGACGACTTGTCCTGTGGCTGCGATATAGAGCAACAGAGGCTCTTTGCTGATTGGAGCAGCAAGCACCGGCTGGGTGGAGAGCAGAGCTTTTAGCTCGGCAAACGCTGCATCAGCTTCTGGAGTCCACTCGAACTTGTCTGTCTTCTTCATCAGTCGGTAAAGAGGCAATGCCTTTTCACCGAGTCGTGAGATGAATTGACTTAATGCGGCCAAGCATCCAGTAAGCTTCTGGACATCGTGCACTCGCACAGGGCGTTTCATTCGGAGAATAGTGCCAATCTTCTCTGGGTTAGCGTCGATTCCCCGTTCGGAAACGAGAAAACCGAGTAACTTGCCACCAGGAACTCCAAATGTGCACTTTGATGGATTGAGCTTGATATCATATCTTCTGAGGTTGGCAAATGTTTCGGCGAGATCAGCGAGCAGGTCGGAACCTTTTCGTGACTTGACAACGATATCATCCATATATGCTTCCACATTCCGACTGATTTGAGTGAGTAGACACTTCTGAATCATTCGCATAAATGTGGCTCCGGCATTCTTGAGGCCGAATGGCATGGTGATATAGCAGAAGCACCCGAATGGAGTGATGAAAGCTGTTTTTACCTCGTCGGGTCCGTACAGACGGATCTGGTGGTACCCGGAGTAGGCATCTAAAAAAGACAGCCTCTCGCATCCCGCAGTCGAGTCAACAATTTGATCTATGCGAGGGAGAGGAAAATGATCTTTCGGGCAGGCCCGGTTGATGTGCTTGAAATCAATGCACATTCGGAGCGACTTGTCCTTCTTAGGAACCATGATGACATTAGCGAGCCACTCGGAGTGGTATATCTCTCGGATAAATCCTGCCGCCAACAGTCGAGCCACTTCCTCACCAATGGCTTTTCTCTTCTGGACGGCGGACCGTCGAAGATGCTCTTTGACTGGTTTTGCAGACGAGTCAACTCTTAGGCGATGCTCAGCCAGTCCCCTGGGAACACCTGGCATGTCAGCGGGCTTCCATGCAAAAATGTCCCAGTTCTCACGGAGGAACTGGATGAGCGCTTCTTCTTATTTTGGGTCGAGTGTTGTGGAGATGCGGGTCGGAGCTGCATCGGGGTCGGTCGGGTGAATGTGAACAGGCTTTGTCTCACCGGACGACTGGAATGCAGACTCTGTGGCGGGTTTCTTTGATTGCAGCAAGTCACTCGGATCTGCGTTTTGCTTGTATTCCTCGAACTCGACCGCTGTCACCTGGGAATCGGCAATCTTTGAGCCCTTCTGAAAGCACTCTTCTGCCTTTTTCCGATCACCGGTGACAGTGATCACTCCTTTGGGGCCGGGCATCTTCAATTTGAGGTACACGTAACATGGTCGAGCCATGAACCGTGCGTAAGCTGGTCTCCCCAAAATGGCATGATATGCACTCTGAAAATCCACGACCTCAAACGTCAACTTTTCTTTGCGAAAATGTTTTGAATCACCAAACACCACGTCCAAAGCTATTTGGCCGAGTGACTCGGCTTTCTTCCCTGGTATAACTCCATGAAAGCTCATGTTACTAGTGCTCAGTCGGGACATCGGAATGCCCATTCCTTTCAGTGTGTCTGCATACAACAAATTCAGCCCGCTTCCACCGTCCATCAGCACTTTTGTCAGTCGAGTGCCTTCGACAACTGGATTGACCACCAAAGCTTGCCTCCCAGTGGTGGCAATATGAGTCGGGTGATCAGATTGGTCGAATGTGATGGGTATTTGAGACCATTTCAGATAATTTGCTTTTGCTGGGGCAACCATGTTCACCTCTCGGTTAATGACTTTCAGTCGACTCCTGCTTTCCACATCTGCAAAGATCATCAGAGTGGAGTTGATATGCGGATATCCTTCCTCACTGTCCTCCTTGTCTTCAGCCTTGTCCGACTCCTTCTCCTTGTCCTTAGACTGTTTTCCCTGAAACTGCTGGATCAGGAGTCGACATTGGCGAGTGGTGTGCTTCGGGTAGATGATATTCCCCTCTTCGTCTTTCTTCGTGTGGATGTGACATGGCATATCCATTACGTCGTTCCCTTCTTTATCCTTTACCTTCTTGGGGTTCCAGGATCCTTTTGGTTTCCCCTTAAACTTTCCCTGAGTCACGGCCAGAGCCTCTCCAGGAGCTGGAGGTTCAGCCTTCCGCTTCTGTTTCCGACTGGTGTTTCCTTTTTCCGACTGACTCGGCTTGTGCTTGCCGCTTCGGAGTCGGTCTTCTTCTTCGCCGTTGGCGTACTTGGTAGCAATCTCCATCATCCGACTCAAGGTCATGTCACCGGTTCGACCAAACTTCAAACTCAGTTCTCTGTTCTTGACGCCATCTTTGAAGGCGCAGACTGCCTGATGATCAAACACATTCTCCACAGTGTGGTGCAAAGTGATCCATCTCTGAATATACTCTCTGAGAGTCTCATTGGTCTTCTGCACGCAGACTTGCAACTCTGTCAGTCCAGCTGGTCGCTTGCAAGTTCCTTCAAACGCTTTGATGAACACTCGGGACAAATCTTCCCAAGTGTAAATGCTGCTAGGCGGTAATTGAGTTAACCATGCCCTGGCAGAACCTTCCAGCATGAGGGGTAAATGCTTCATGGCCACCTCGTCATTCCCACCACCAATCTGAACTGCCACTCGGTAGTCCTCAAGCCAAGTTTCAGGCTTAGACTCACCAGTGAACTTGCTGACTCCTATTGCCAACCTGAAATTGGGAGGGATAACTGCGGCTCTGATAGCTCTGCTGAAACATTCAGGACCAGAAACATGCACTCGACTGCTTGTGGGTGCATCTCTGTCGAGTCCGCCTCGATGGGCTCTGTTCCGGTCGACCAAACCTTGCACGATAATGGATCGCGCGTCGAAGCCTGGTTCTCTGGGGTCGACTGGAACCCTTCGCCCTGTACTGTACTGACGCATGTCATCTTGCTGCCGAGGAGCGTAAGACCCACCCCTCGGAGGGGAATTGGGCACTCGACGCCTATCATCTCGGTCGAGTCGGTCGCCATATTGATCTCGCCGATTCTCGCGCCCTTCACGCCGCGGAGGCGATCTGGGGCTGTGAGCCAACTGAACCATATTCGCAGTGACGGATCGACTGTGAATTCTGTTGCGCGACTGAGACACGGCTGAATTCTGATCTCCTGCTGCCCGGAGCAGATCCCTGATCTGCAGCAAACCTCTGCCAGCTTCCTACTGCGAAGGCTGGATGGACTCTGCTATACGGGTCGCAGCTGCTAAATTCTGGATTGGAGTTCGATATACCTGAGTCGGCGAGAAGAGTTGACGTCGACTGGTGTCGGGAACTCGTTGCCGCGCGCGCTCGTCGAGTGCTCGCTGAAGATTCTCCAGTCGAGTGCGTTCGGTCAAATTGGCCAGACGTGCCTCCTCCAAGGCACGAGCCTCGGGGGTTTCTCCTGCGATGGGAGTACGCAGAGCATCCACGTTCCTACGGCGAAGTTCCTCTCTTTGTAGAGAGTCGAGTGGCTCGGGCTGGTACTCTTCGTGGCCTCGTGCGGGGTCGCCTCCGTCACCTGCTCCACCATCACGGGCGAAGCCAGGGGGACTGCGGGGCCCGTCGACCATCAAGATTTCCGCCGCTGGATCACTGCTACCGCACTCGAATGCAGTCTCTACGGAGCCAGTCGACAGATCGAACAAGCCGTAGAGAGATTCGTCGGGCTCGATTGCCGCAACTTGGGTGGTGGCCGATTGGCGAGCCACCGCGTGCCTCACCCATCGCTGAAGCCTCGACCGGCCCGAGCGCTCACGCTGGCGGGAGACCGGGAGGGTGGACGATGGAGGACTCGTCCGGTACGGGGTCGACGGTTGCCGCAGTAGAACGCCGCGGACACATGCGCGAAAATGCGTCGCACCGCGGACGGGGAGCGCATCAACGTCGAGTGGAGCCTCCTGGAGCCAGGCGGAGTCATCGGCGATGAAGGTGAGAGTGACGAGATAGATCTCTCAACCTTCGACCAAAACTCCAGCAGACACCATGATGAAAGTACTCGGAAGAATCGCAACTTCTCCACAAAATCGCTAAAACACCTGCCCCACGGTGGGCGCCAACTGTCGTGGTTCTAAGCCTGACAGTAGAGTGGGGGTAGGTATGGAGAGGCAAGGTCCTAGCTATGGAGAGGTTGTAAACACAAGGGATGTACGAGTTCAGGCCCTTCTCGGAAGAAGTAATAGCCCTACGTCTCGGAGCCCGGAGGCGGTCGAGTGGATTATGAGTATATGAGTTACAAGGTCCCCAACCCCTCTACCTGTGGGGGGGCGGCTTATATAGAGTGCGCCGGGACCCCAGTCAGCCCACGTAGGAGAGGGTTTAAGGTGAGTTAAGTCCGGGGCGTTACTGATAACGCCCCACATAAAGTGTCTTTACTACCATAAAGTCTACTTAATTATAGGCCGTTGCAGTGTAGAGTGTTTCTTGACCTTCTGGTGGTCGAGTGAGTCTTCGTGGTCGAGTCCTTCAAGTCAGTCGAGTGAGTCCCTCGTTGGTCGACTGGAAGGCGACCTCTGCTAAGGGTGTCCTTGGGTAAGGTACTTAGATCAGGTTCATGACCCTACCCTAGGTACATGACCCCATCATTAGCCCCCGAATGGATTGAGGCTTCGAGTGAGGAAGGAGTTGATGTCGTTTCCGATTAACCTTTGCACTCTGGTCGTGCGTTGTTCTAGACCAAAGAATCTCTTCGTCGATGGTGAGCAACTTGTCTTCAGTCGACTCGATCCATTCTCTTCTTTCGTCGAGTGATCTTTCGGGCTTCAACGATCCCCGAGCGACGGATCGCGGGAAACCCCGCGTCTGACAGACTGATCTGCCGTTCGCGGATTCCGCGGGATGCGAAATTTGGGGACGCGTGCGAAGCGGAGCGGACCGCGGCGTTCGGATGGGACGGGACATAGACGCCTCGATCTCCGTGCCGCTTTCTTCGCCACGTATCCCGTCTGCATAACTGTTCCTGGATATGATTAGATCGACCGGGCCCACCTGTCATCCACTCGGAAGGGACCTTATAAATGCGCCCGGCGAGGATTTTTGTACTGTGCCTCAGCATTCTCTCTCTCTCTGCTCCCTTCGTCTCCGTCCCCGCACAACTTCCCCTCGCGCATCTCGCCGGCAACCATGGCCAAGGAGAAGACGGCGGCGCTGGAACGTGCGAAGAAGGCGTCGGCGTCGGAGAAGGCGAAGGGGAGATCTACCAGCCGCGGCGGGTCTTCGTCCAGATCCCGCCTGCCGAAGGGCTGGGTCCAAGGAGACTGGATCCAGTCGACCATCACATAAAAAAAGATCTCCTCGACATGGACAACGAGGGCTTGATCCCTCATGGAGCTGCGAGGCTTCCGGGGAAGGAATGGCAGCCCCAGCCAGAAGAGGGTGAGTGTGTGCTCTTGGCCACCCATGTTGATCGTGGATTTTCTTTGCCGCCGAGTATTTTCTTCCGTGGCTTCTTGAACTTCTTTGGAGCGCAGCTCCACCACTTTACCCCAAATTCTATCGCCTATCTTGCCGCGTTCGTGTCCATGTGTGAGGGTTTCCTGGGCTGTCGACCGCACTGGGGTTTGTTCAAGCATATATTCACGTGTCGCTCTCAGACCGTGAAGAAGGCGAGCCCAGGCGATGAAAGAACCCGAGTCGTCCAAATGTGTGGGGGTCTGGGGATCCAGGTGAGGAACAAGAGCACCTTCCCGCCCATGACCTTTCCCGAGTCAGTCAGAGGCTGGCAGTCGACCTGGTTCTACTGCCAGGACCAGTCGACGCCGGGGCAGTCGAGTGGACTCCCTCAGTTTACCATGGACCGAGTGAACAAGCCCTCCTCTCTGAAGTTGATTCCGGAGGAGAAAGCTGACGTGAAGATGTTGATGGAGCGCGTGGTGCAGTTGGTTCGGGAGGGAGTGACGGGCATGGATCTCCTGGAGGTCTTCCTTAGGCGTCGCATCCAGCCCCTTCAGTTCCGGAGCCACTGCATGTGGTTGTACTGTGGGACTGCAGACGAGACTCGAGTCCATCCAGAAGCAGTCGACGATGTCACTCTGGAAAGATGGATGGTAGTCGTTACCGGAAACAAGGATAACCCACGCGGGGCCAGAAGGATTCCTCCACTCGACCACAACAGCGATCCAAACAAGGTACGCTTGCTCTGCTCTCCACTGTGTTCTTGTCACATTCATTTCTGTTTATCCTGCCGACTGGTCGATTGATTCTTGTCTTGATATCTGCTAGGCCCTCACCGAGCTGTACTCGATGCCCAATGGGGCACAAGCTCCGACTGAGGAGGGTGAGGCGAGTGGGGGCGAGAGCCGGGAAGAGGAGGAATGGGACTCGGACGTTGCAGAGGATGATGATGACGATGACGATGATGACGGTGATGAAGATGACGTTGAAGACGAGGAAGAAGAGGAGGAGGAGGTCGTACCACCGCGCTCGGAAAGGCGGTCGAAGCTTGTCCACGACCCTTCGACTGAACGTGGTAAGGGGGTTGCGACCGCCGCTCAGTCGACCAAACGCCCTCGGACCACCTCACCAGTGCCGACTGAAAAGGCGCCGAAGCAGCCCAGGGCGGCCTCGTCAAAGCCGATCAAGCTCCTGCCGAAGATGAAGGTGTCCATCCCCACCATATCAGGGTAATCGTGCTGCTTAAGTCTTCTTATTTTGTGTGAACTTTGTCTCTGGTTGACGCTGAAGTTAGTCGACTGATTCTTTGGAGTTGCAGTGCTGCAACTTCTGAGACCTCAGCCCGGGCTGATGACCATGAGATGGAGGACGCAGCAACTTCAAAACCAGGTACTATATTCTTAACGCCGTTTTTAGTCGACTGACTCGCGGTCTCTGATCCTGATTCTTCTCCGTAGCTCCACCCAACGCTGTTATCAATCTCCCTGATGATGATGAGGATGAGGAACCGCTGAAGCGCAGAAGGAGTAGGAAAGCGTCTGCCAGCAAGGTGCCCCAGGATGTGACGGCGCCTGAGATTCTGATTGCGGAGGAAGAGAACACCACTCGACACACGGTGTCCTTCGCAGATCCATTGACGAGTGCTCAGCAGCCCTCCCTCTTCACGACGCACCACGTCCCAGAGGACCAAGCTGGCGCGGCGAAGGAGGCAATACGCCAGGCGGGAATCATGATGGAGCAGTTGAAGACCATCCGGGATGTGAGCCAGGCAGCTTATGACGCCAGTTCTGCCCTCCAAAGCAATGTTCAGGTCAGTCGACCACCGTTTGTTCTGTTGGATATGCTACCAAAAACTTTTCCTTTCCGGAATTTATAGTAGTCACCCACTGGGTGTGTCGATTAAACTCCGTGTTAGCGGGGGCACGCTGAGTGCACCCGCTGGGTGTAGTCCCCAAGGCTAAGGTCGACTGCTAGCAGTCGGCCTTAGGCTTTATGATGTCAATCTTTCTGTCAGTCGACTATGCCGAGTGTGTCGATTAAACTCCGTGTTAGCGGGGGCACGCTGAGTGCACCCGCTGGGTGTAGTCCCCAAGGCTAAGGTCGACTGCTGGCAGTCGGCCTTAGGCTTTATGATGTCAATCTTTCTGTTAGTCGACTATGTCGACTGGATTTCACAAACCGGTGGGGGCACGCTAAGTGCACCCACTGGGTGTAGTCCCCGAGACTGTGGTCGACTGCTTGCGGTGGATTACAGTCTTAAAGAATACATCTCTCTCTTTTTTTTTGAGGTCGACTGGTCGACTTTGTCTTCAACAGGATTAGTGGGGGCACGCTGAGTGCACCCACTGGGTGTAGTCCCCGAGACTACGGTCGAATGCTTGTATTCGGCTGTAGTCTTAGAAACGTGTGATTTTTCCTTTTTCACTCGGAAGTGAATTATATTTGACATTTAGTCGATTTGTTCTTCGCAGAACTCCTGTGATCTTGTGGCTCGCTACTCTGAGCTGGAAAACAAGCACACTCAACTCGAGCTGAGCTTGAAGCTGGTTCAGGAGAAGCTGACGAAGGCAAAGGAGGAGACCGAAGGTATGTTTGGTGAGACCCTGACGACTGCTTTTCCCCTTGCTTGTTTTAAAATCTGATCCTGCTGTAACTTTCAGGTAAGGTAAGGGAGGCCCAACAGAAGAAAGACCTCGAACTAGCTGAGAAGATCAAGCTTGCTGACGAGAAGTTAGCTTCAGTCACCAAGCTTGAACAAGACAATACCAATCTGAAAGCTGCTCTTGGGATCGCCAACAAGGAGGTCAGTCGACTAAAAACTGATAAAGCTGCCCTGACCGACCAAGTCAGTAAGTTGACTGGGAAGAAAAATGATCTGGAGGCCTTCCTGAGTGGTCTTGCCAAGAAGCTATTTCTTATGCTTGAAGGTAAACCTCTATGCTCGGCAAACATTTCCAATTGTGGTTTTTCCATTCGACCATCCCCTTGACTTAGTGATCATCCTTGCAGAATTTTGTCAAAACTTTGAAGAAGAAACTAGCCGGCTGGAGCCAAACCTCGACCCCGTCAATTCTCCGGTGAACGACGAAGTTGCCATGGATGTTTTCCGACTGGAGTCTCGTGTTGCAGCTGTCGTGGACTATCTCGCAAGGCTGAAGGCCGCCACATCTCGCATCGACTCGGCGCTCTGGCCTGAGGAGACACTTCAGAATGACCTTGAGTCACTGATGGCCCGCTTGAACACGATCCCTGGTCGAGTGCAGGAATGGAAGAAGTCCTCGGCTCGGTGTGGTGCAGATGTTGCTCTGTGTCTGGCCCGAGTCCACTGTAAAGATGCGCGAGAAGAGAAGCTGGCGGCCCTTCGGGTGGCCAACACCAAGAAACACGACTTCAGGTCCTTTATGGAAACTTTCCTTGCGGCCGCCACTCGGATCGCCGACGGAATTGACCTTGATGAATTCGTTGCACCTTCCAGCCCTCCACAGGAGGGGTAAAAAACTTCTTCTGGCTCGACGCTTTAAATTTGCCTCGGTATGCCGAGTGAAATTGTAACCGATAAACCTTAACAGGCTTAACGCCTGAGCACTTTCGGTTCTTTTAGATATCGATTCAAACTTGAATTTGGTGCTTGAATACGATTGCTTTTGGCTCGAAATGTCTTTTGCAGGTTCAAAGCAAGGCGCATTTACTGCAATCGACTTATTCTTTAGTCCACTTAGGCGAGCACTGGGCTGCGGCTAAGCCTCCGAGTGGAAGCCCGGCTTACCACTCGGTAGGATTTCTATAACTTAGGCGAGCATTGGGCTGCAGCTAAGCCTCCGAGTGAGGGGTTTACTCTTCACTCGGTAGGATTTTTATAACTTAGGCGAGTGCTTGGACTGCAGCTAAGCCTCCGAGTGAGAGGGTTGCTTCTTCACTCGGTAGGATTTTTTACAACTTAGGCGAGCACAGGGCCGCAGCTAAGCCCCCGAGTGAAAGTCTGGCTTACCACTCGGTAGGATTTTGATAACTTAGGCTAGCACTGGGCTGCAGCTAAGCCTCCGAGTGAGAGGTTTGCTCTTCACTCGGTAGGATTTTTATAACTTAGGCGAGTGCTTGGACTGCAGCTAAGCCTCCGAGTGAGAGGGTTGCTCTTCACTCGGTAGGAATTTTGTAACTTAGGCGAGTGCTTGGACTGCAGCTAAGGCGAGTGCTTGCACTGCAACTAAGCCTCCGAGTGAGAGGGTTTCTCTTCACTCGGTAGGGTTTTTGTAACTTAGGCGAGTCCTTGGACTGCAGCTAAGCCCCCGAGTGAGAGGTTTGCTCTTCACTCGGTAGGATTTTTAAAACTTAGGCGAGTGCTTGGACTGCAGCTAAGCCCCCGAGTGAGAGGTTTGCTCTCCACTCGGTAGGATTTTGACAAACTTAGGTGAGTCCTTGGACTGCAACTAAGCCTCCGAGTGGAAGTCTGGCTTACCGCTCGGTAGGATTTTGATAACTTAGGCGAAACGGATTCGCAGCTAAGCCTCCGAGTGGGAGTCTGGCTCACCACTCGGTAGGATTTTTACAAACTTAGGCGAAACGGATTTGCGGCTAAGCCTCCGAGTGGGAGTCTGGCTCACCACTCGGTAGGATTTTTACAAACTTAGGCGAAACGGATTCGCGGCTAAGCCTCCGAATGGGAGTCTGGCTCACCACTCGGTAGGATTTTTACAAACTTAGGCGAAATGGATTCGCGGCTAAGTCACCCACTGAGGGGGAATTTTATTGGACAAAAATAAAAAGTGACAGAAATTATGGAGGAACTATGACACTATTATTTTGAGGTCCATGAACTACAGAAGTACTTTATTGCAACTCATCCGAGTGATAAAACTTAAGTATAAAATGGGCGGAGTAGTTCCGCGTTCCAAGCTCGGGGCTCGTCGATATTATGCTCGACGTTGTAAAGACGGTACGCCCCGTTGTGGAGAACCTTGGTGACGATGAAGGGACCTTCCCAAGAAGGAGCAAGCTTGTGTGGTTTGTGCTGATCCACTCGGAGAACTAAATCTCCTTCCTGGAAGGCTCGACCTCTCACATTTCTGGCGTGGAAACGACGCAAATCTTGTTGGTAGATGGTCGACCGGATCAGAGCCATCTCCCTTTCTTCCTCTAAAAGGTCGACTGCGTCCTGCCGCGCTTGTTCAGCCTCTGCTTCGTTGTAGATTTCAACTCGAGGAGCATAGTGGAGAAGATCACTCGGCAAGACTGCTTCAGCTCCGTAGACCAAGAAGAATGGAGTTCTTCCGGTCGACCGATTAGGTGTGGTCCGCAGCCCCCAAAGCACTGAGGGAAGTTCGTCGACCCAAGCTCTAGCCGCGTGTTTGAGATCACGCATCAGTCGGGGCTTCAATCCCTTAAGAATCAGTCCATTAGCTCGCTCTGCTTGTCCATTCGACTGCGGTTGGGCGACTGAAGCGTAGTCGACCCGTGTGCCTTGGGAGTTGCAGAAATCTCTGAATTCCTCCGAGTCAAAGTTCGACCCATTATCCGTAATGATGTTGTGCGGGACTCCATATCTGAATATTAGTTCCCTGATGAAACTAACAGCAGTACCGGTGTCAAGGTTCTTGATTGGTTTAGCCTCGATCCACTTGGTGAACTTGTCGACTGCCACCAGTACATGCGTGAAGCCACTTCGTCCTGTTCTCAAAGGACCGACCATGTCCAGTCCCCATACTGCGAAAGGCCAGACGAGTGGGATGGTCTTCAGAGCCGATGCAGGCTTGTGCGACATATTCGAGTAGAACTGACATCCCTCGCACTTATCCACTATCTCTTTTGCCATCTCATTCGCCTTTGGCCAGTAAAATCCGGCTCGGTATGCTTTGGCCACGATGGTCCGAGAGGATGCATGATGACCACAGGTTCCCGAGTGGATATCATTGAGGATGAGTCGACCTTCTTCTGGTGTTATGCACTTCTGACCAACTCCAGTCGCGCTTTCTCTGTACAATTGTCCTTTGATTACGGTAAAGGCCTTAGATCGACGGACGATCTGTCGAGCCTCTTCCTCATCCTCCGGAAGCTCTTTTCTCAGGATATACGCGACGTATGGAACTGTCCAGTCGGGAATGACCACCAAGACCTCCATGATCAAGTCGACCACCGCTGGGACTTCAACCTCAGTCGGATCTGTGGGCACTCTTGGGCTGTGGAGTTTCTTCGGTGAAAGGATCTTCTTTGACTGATGGAGTGTGTATATGCTCCAAGAACACACCACTTGGAACGGCTTCTCTCTTGGAACCTATCTTTGCTAGATCATCAGTTGCTTGATTTTTCAGTCGGGGTATATGATGGAGCTCCAACCCCTCGAACTTCTTTCCAGCTTCCTCACTGCACTGCAGTATCCAGTCATGGCTGGGCTTCTCACGTCCCACTCTTTCATCACCTGGTTGACCACTAAATCCGAGTCGCCATAGACCATCAGGCGACGGACGCCGAGTGAAATGGCCATGCGCAACCCATATAAGAGGGCCTCATATTCTGCCTCATTGTTGGAGGAATCAAAGTGAATCTGGAGCACATATCTGAGCTTATCTCCTCTGGGGGAAACCAGGACAACCCCAGCACCGGAACCATTCAACATCTTAGAGCCATCAAAGAACATGGTCCAATGCTCCGAGTGAACTTCAGTCGGCTGCTGTTGTTCAATCCACTCGGCGAGGAAATCTGCTATTGCCTGGGACTTAATGGCTTTCTTTGCCTCAAACTTGATATCAAGGGGAAGAAGTTCAATCGCCCATTTGGCCACTCGACCAGTTGCATCTCTGTTGTGTAAAATCTCTGATAGTGGAGCGTCGCTGACGACTGTGATGGAATGATCAGAAAAATAATGAGCAACCTTCTTTGTGGTCATGTATATTCCATACACAAGCTTCTGATAATGAGGATATCTCTGCTTGGATGGAGTCAAGACTTCAGACAAATAATACACTGGGCGCTGAACTTTGAGAGCTTTTCCTTCTTCTTCCCGCTCGACCGTAAGCACAGTACTGACGACTTGTCCTGTGGCTGCAATATAGAGCAACAGAGGCTCTTTGCTGATTGGAGCAGCAAGCACCGGCTGGGTGGAGAGCAGAGCTTTTAGCTCGGCAAACGCTGCATCAGCTTCTGGAGTCCACTCGAACTTGTCTGTCTTCTTCATCAGTCGGTAAAGAGGCAATGCCTTTTCACCGAGTCGTGAGATGAATCGACTTAATGCGGCCAAGCATCCAGTAAGCTTCTGGACATCGTGCACTCGCACAGGGCGTTTCATTCGGAGAATAGTGCCAATCTTCTCTGGGTTAGCGTCGATTCCTCGTTCGGAAACGAGAAAACCGAGTAACTTGCCACCAGGAACTCCAAATGTGCACTTTGATGGATTGAGCTTGATATCATATCTTCTGAGGTTGGCAAATGTTTCGGCGAGATCAGCGAGCAGGTCGGAACCTTTTCGTGACTTGACAACGATATCATCCATATATGCTTCCACATTCCGACTGATTTGAGTGAGTAGACACTTCTGAATCATTCGCATAAATGTGGCTCCGGCATTCTTGAGGCCGAATGGCATGGTGATATAGCAGAAGCACCCGAATGGAGTGATGAAAGCTGTTTTTACCTCGTCGGGTCCGTACAGACGGATCTGGTGGTACCCGGAGTAGGCATCTAAAAAAGACAGCCTCTCGCATCCCGCGGTCGAGTCAACAATTTGATCTATGCGAGGGAGAGGAAAATGATCTTTCGGGCAGGCCCGGTTGATGTGCTTGAAATCAATGCACATTCGGAGCGACTTGTCCTTCTTAGGAACCATGACGACATTAGCGAGCCACTCGGAGTGGTATATCTCTCGGATAAATCCTGCCGCCAACAGTCGAGCCACTTCCTCACCAATGGCTTTTCTCTTCTGGACGGCGGACCGTCGAAGATGCTCTTTGACTGGTTTTGCAGACGAGTTGACTCTTAGGCGATGTCAGCCAGTCCCCTGGGAACACCTGGCATGTCAGCGGGCTTCCATGCAAAAATGTCCCAGTTCTCACGGAGGAACTGGATGAGCGCTTCTTCCTATTTTGGGTCGAGTGTTGTGGAGATGCGGGTCGGAGCTGCATCGGGGTCGGTCGGGTGAATGTGAACAGGCTTCGTCTCACCGGACAACTGGAATGCAGACTCTGTGGCGGGTTTCTTTGATCGCAGCAAGTCACTCGGATCTGCGTTTTGCTTGTATTCCTCGAACTCGACCGCTGTCACCTGGGAATCGGCAATCTTTGAGCCCTTCTGAAAGCACTCTTCTGCCTTTTCCCGATCACCGGTGACAGTGATCACTCCTTTGGGGCCGGGCATCTTCAATTTGAGGTACACGTAACATGGTCGAGCCATGAACCGTGCGTAAGCTGGTCTCCCCAAAATGGCATGATATGCACTCTGAAAATCCACGACCTCAAACGTCAACTTTTCTTTGCGAAAATGTTTCGAATCACCAAACACCACGTCCAAAGCTATTTGGCCGAGTGACTCGGCTTTCTTCCCTGGTATAACTCCATGAAAGCTCATGTTACTAGTGCTCAGTCGGGACATCAGAATGCCCATTCCTTTCAGTGTGTCTGCATACAACAAATTCAGCCCGCTTCCACCGTCCATCAGCACTTTTGTCAGTCGAGTGCCTTCGACAACTGGATCGACCACCAAAGCTTGCCTCCCAGGGGTGGCAATATGAGTCGGGTGATCAGATTGGTCGAATGTGATGGGTATTTGAGACCATTTCAGATAATTTGCTTTTGCTGGGGCAACCATGTTCACCTCTCGGTTAATGACTTTCAGTCGACTCCTGCTTTCCACATCTGCAAAGATCATCAGAGTGGAGTTGATATGCGGATATCCTTCCTCACTGTCCTCCTTGTCTTCAGCCTTGTCCGACTCCTTCTCCTTGTCCTTAGACTGTTTTCCCTGAAACTGCTGGATCAGGAGTCGACATTGGCGAGTGGTGTGCTTCGGGTAGATGATATTCCCCTCTTCGTCTTTCTTCGTGTGGATGTGACATGGCATATCCATTACGTCGTTCCCTTCTTTATCCTTTACCTTCTTGGGGTTCCAGGATCCTTTTGGTTTCCCCTTAAACTTTCCCTGAGTCACGGCCAGAGCCTCTCCAGGAGCTGCCGGTTCAGCCTTCCGCTTCTGTTTCCGACTGGTGTTTCATTTTTCCGACTGACTTGGCTTGTGCTTGCCGCTTCGGAGTCGGTCTTCTTCTTCGCCGTTGGCGTACTTGGTAGCAATCTCCATCATCCGACTCAAGGTCATGTCACCGGTTCGACCAAACTTCAAACTCAGTTCTCTGTTCTTGACGCCATCTTTGAAGGCGCAGACTGCCTGATGATCAGACACATTCTCCACAGTGTGGTGCAAAGTGATCCATCTCTGAATATACTCTCTGAGAGTCTCATTGGTCTTCTGCACGCAGACTTGCAACTCTGTCAGTCCAGCTGGTCGCTTGCAAGTTCCTTCAAACGTTCTGATGAACACTCGGGACAAATCTTCCCAAGTATAAATGCTACTAGGCGGTAATTGAGTTAACCATGCCCTGGCAGAACCTTCCAGCATGAGGGGTAAATGCTTCATGGCCACCTCGTCGTTCCCACCACCAATCTGAACTGCCACTCGGTAGTCCTCAAGCCAAGTTTCAGGCTTAGACTCACCAGTGAACTTGCTGACTCCTATTGCCAACCTGAAATTGGGAGGGATAACTGCGGCTCTGATAGCTCTGCTGAAACATTCAGGACCAGAAACATGCACTCGACTGCTTGTGGGTGCATCTTTGTCGAGTCCGCCTCGATGGGCTCTGTTCCGGTCGACCAAACCTTGCACGATAATGGATCGCGCGTCGAAGCCTGGTTCTCTGGGGTCGACTGGAACCCTTCGCCCTGTACTGTACTGACGCCTGTCATCTTGCTGCCGAGGAGCGTAAGACCCACCCCTCGGAGGGGAATTGGGCACTCGACGCCTATCATCTCGGTCGAGTCGGTCGCCATATTGATCTCGCCGATTCTCGCGCCCTTCACGCCGCGGAGGCGATCTGGGGCTGTGAGCCGACTGAACCGTATTCGCAGTGATGGATCGACTGTGAATTCTGTTGCGCGACTGAGACACGGCTGAATTCTGATCTCCTGCTGCCCGGAGCAGATCCCTGATCTGCAGCGAACCTCTGCCAGCTTCCGACTGCGAAGGCTGGATGGACTCTGCTATACGGGTCGCAGCTGCTAAATTCTGGATTGGAGTTCGATATACCTGAGTCGGCGGGAAGAGTTCACGTCGACTGGTGTCGGGAACTCGTTGCCGCGCGCGCTCGTCGAGTGCTCGCTGAAGATTCTCCAGTCGAGTGCGTTCGGTCAAATTGGCCAGACGTGCCTCCTCCAAGGCACGAGCCTCGGGGGTTTCTCCTGCGATGGGAGTACGCAGAGCATCCACGTTCCTACGGTGAAGTTCCTCTCTTTGCAGAGAGTCGAGTGGCTCGGGCTGGTACTCTTCGTGGCCTCGTGCGGGGTCGCCTCCGTCACCTGCTCCACCATCACGGGCGAAGCCAGGGGGACTGCAGGGCCCGTCGACCATCAAGATTTCTGCCGCTGGATCACTGCTACCGCACTCAGATGCAGTCTCTACGGAGCCAGTCGACAGATCGAACAAGCCGTAGAGAGATTCGTCGGGCTCGATTGCCGCAACTTGGGTGGTGGCCGATTGGCGAGCCACCGCGTGCCTCACCCATCGCTGAAGCCTCGACCGGCCCGAGCGCTCGCGCTGGCGGGAGACCGGGACGGTGGACGATGGAGGAGTCGTCCGGTACGGGGTCGACGGTTGCCGCAGCAGAACGCCGCGGACACATGCGCGAAAATGCGTCGCACCGCGGACGGGGAGCGCATCAACGTCGAGTGGAGCCTCCTGGAGCCAGGCGGAGTCGTCGGCGATGAAGGTGAGAGTGCCGAGACAGATCTCTCGACCTTCGACCAAAACTCCAGCAGACACCATGATGAAAGTACTCGGAAGAATCGCAACTTCTCCACAAAATCGCTAAAACACCTGCCCCACGGTGGGCGCCAACTGTCGTGGTTCTAAGCCTGACAGTAGAGTGGGGGGTAGGTATGGAGAGGCAAGGTCCTAGCTATGGAGAGGTTGTAAACACAAGGGATGTACGAGTTCAGGCCCTTCTCGGAAGAAGTAATAGCCCTACGTCTCGGAGCCCGGAGGCGGTCGAGTGGATTATGAGTATATGAGTTACAAGGTCCCCAACCCCTCTACCTGTGGGGGGGGGCGGCTTATATAGAGTGCGCCGGGACCCCAGTCAGCCCACGTAGGAGAGGGTTTAAGGTGAGTTAAGTCCGGGGCGTTACTGATAACGCCCCACATAAAGTGTCTTTACTACCATAAAGTCTACTTAATTACAGGCCGTTGCAGTGTAGAGTGTTTCTTGACCTTCTGGTGGTCGAGTGAGTCTTCGTGGTCGAGTCCTTCAAGTCAGTCGAGTGAGTCCCTCGTTGGTCGACTGGAAGGCGACCTCTGCTAAGGGTGTCCTTGGGTAAGGTACTTAGATCAGGTTCATGACCCTACCCTAGGTACATGACCCCATCACCTCCCCTTCCCGGTGCGACGGGATACGGACGCCTCCTTCACCAGTTGTGAGGGGGGAGAGAGAGACAAGAGGCCAATGCAGTCTTGTTTAGATCTGGTGAAGAGAGGGTGAGAGACTGTGAATATAGCAAACCCTAGCAAATGAACGCTAAGCCTCCAGCGTGTAACATATATGTAGTGCAGCGAGCGTGTGGAGAGTGCAAACCCTAGCGAACAAGCGCTGAGGCTCCCGCTTATATATATACTACTGTAGTACGGACTGAGCTCTGGTGCCTTCACTGCACCTGCTTTTGGCTGCATGACAGGTGAGCCAGCCACATTTTGGGCCCACCTGTCATAAAACCCTAGCGAAAATTGCACCAACGTGAAAGACGAATGCGTCTCCCACGCAACCAAGGTGAACTGACGAAGGATATCATCTTTGTGCGTAACAAGCAAAGAGCACTAATGGAAGACAACTTGTTTTTCGTCGAAAATTGATCAGCTTCACCAGCCGACGCAACCATGAGGCGCAACCATGAGCATCGATAGGTCATCATGGTGATGCATCATCCATTTGGCATCAAGTTTGGGTGAGGCACCTAAGAAGTTCGACAAATCCTCACTGTGGTCTGTTTCTTCTCAGTAATCAAGCTCGAGGAAGGAAGAACCACGTGGCAGAGGACAGTGAGGCGGAACAACAATGGCCATCCAATTTTGTGCAGTTCCACTAAAATTGAGGAAGACATGCCCGGGTATGGAGACACGCATCGCTGTTTCCAAAAATATAAAAACGGGTTAGCAACGACATCTCAATTGTCAATAAGAATTAATGAAAAGTACACCAACAAACAGAAGCATCATAATTATCTTGATGTGAACTAAACCAGGATACCCGAGAAAAAAAGCATTTCTTCATTTAACCAGTGATAGTACTACCACCATATGGACAATGACCGCACAACCACCATGTACTTTTTGTCGAAACAACATGTATACCTCCACCGAGGCATAAATCGGGACAACTTTTTGAGTGGCATTTCCTCTATAATAGTACTAGTAGGTGATGTTGGACCAGCCGACGAACCCTAGCTACTATGCATGGGGAGCTGGGGAGTATTCGCATAGAAGAAAACCCGCACGCAGCGACCTGGGGAGCTGGACCAGTACAAGATGTTATACCTCAGGTGGGCGAGATGTCATTTAGGCGAGCGGGCGGGATCTTCCCACACGACGGCAGCGAACAAGGGCATGGAGGACCTTCGTCTGCGCCAGCGCCGGCTCCGAGAGGACGGTGCGCATCGGCTTCCTCCGTCGCTGACGGCGACAATGTCAACGCTGCACCTCCTCACCTCCCGCGGCAGATGGGATTCGGCCAGATCTGTGACCACCAGTGAGGAGAGATATAGAGTGGACATTGTCATCCTGTTTTTGATATGGAGGGGGTGAGAGAGTGAGACGCGAGAAACTCTATCAAACAAGAGGCTATAATGGAGTAAAAAAATCGCTCCATAGCAGTGGTTTTAAATAGAATACGCGCGTTCTCGGAAAAAAGAAACGAAAACTGGCGGACAATTTTTTAAGGGTCTGTCTAGGACACATCTAGATGTGACATAGTTATGTCACATATAAGTTGATGTCCACTCTGTTTGTGGTCTTTTCCTAGTTTTTTTGTTTCTTGTTGCTACATTATATACTTGTGGGAGCTTAGATGTGATATCCTTAAATAACATCTAGATGTGAATTAGACAAACTGATTTTCTAACGTACCAAGAAAGAAAACTTGATCAAAAACACGCCCCACTTCCAGGTCGCGAGAGTCGTCGCGCACACACATATAGACATAGACATGCATATCCGTGTTTACGTAAAATTCCATTTCCATCTTCATCTCCAATCATATTTGTCCAACTTGCACATTATTTACGTTGTTAATTATATACCCAGCAATATTAACATACAACATCTCTTGTTTGCGCACGTCCGGACCGCTGCCACGGCCGGTCCTGACCAACCCAAACCCTCTTCATCACTCGCGCGTGCTTCCCGCCCGAAACGGTCAGTGCCGCATTCATGCCCGGCCAGAGCGGACGCGACCTCTCACTGGCGTCGGCATTGATTGCGGCGCGCCGGCCAAGAGAGCGTCACCCGCGCCGCTTCCGGGTGCACGCGGCTGCTCCGCGTTCAAAGGTCGCAATAGCCGGCTACAACATGTGCGATCTCTTCCAGTAGTAAGTTCTTGGGAGTCCGTGCTACAGCTAGCTGTCCTCCCCCAACTCGTCAATCTCTTCCAGTAGTGCTAGTACTCCATGGCGCGATCCATCGACAAGCAGGCGGGAAAGTTATGGTATACTACTCGGTTTGCGGTGAGTGGCATGCCGAGCGACCGTGTGGGGTCGAGCCGTGGAGGAGGGTGAGACACGAACACGACAGACGTGATTTAAACGTTGGTTTTGCTCGATGGCACGATCCAACGAAACGAAACATTGGTTTCTCTCCGTTTCCATTTTTTCTCCGGAAAAACGGAAACTTTTCCACTCCATTTTCATTCCTATTCCAAGGTTGCCCCGTTACAACATTCCATCAAATACAAAGGAAAACTAACACGCATGCTGATGCATCTCAATGATTCACAGATCATAGCCAATATTTACTTCACAACTAAAGAAAAAAGTTGTGAGAGCGTGTACGATAAAAAAACTACTAATGAGGTCACTACGACTTAAACCCTAAACCATAAACATGACTTAATTTCCTGGCCAGGTAGAACCTGTCGAAGGAATGTGCTAGAGGGAGATTCTTTAGTGAGAATGTCAGCAATAATAGAAGCATCACTCTTTGGATCTCCACCTTCTGGTACCTCTTGTTCCATAGCACTTTCCATGTCAGGAAGGAAAGACAGCTGGCACCCTCGGATCATACGATGGTTTTGTGCAGTTCCACTAAAATCGACCTGAGCATCCCTGATGGCAAAGATATTGAAGAAGTGTGATTAGAATAATAGTACTGGCACTAGTTCATGAGACATAAACTCATCACAAATAGAAGCCGGTAGAAGTAGAGAAAGATCGAGATGGAGATGGAGCTACGACAGTGGAGCAAGCCGGCTCCAAAAGGAAGATGGACTACCTGGGACATCGGACTGTAGCTAGAAGGGTGGTTGGGACGCGGCATCGGCCCATACCGCGGTGACCCCCGATTGGGATGCACCAACTGTGGGTTTTCTCCCTCGCCGATGTCGACCGCGTCTACACAGAACATTGTTCCCTTCCCCCAGTTGCGGGATCAGGCCCGTCGTTCTATGCTTGTGAAGAGAGCAACCTAAGCAAGCAGGCTTGTAGCTTAGGCTCCTGCTAGTGTATATATAGTGGTTTTCTTTTTCTCTCCATATCAACCATTTTATATTGCGTACGTGTCATTCAAGAGTGAAATGATGGTTGCTTCTTCCGACTAACTTATTGTGTGATTTGACTGCTATTCAGTGGCCCCTACACGTACTCCCCCTACATGTATGCGACAGTCACACGTACACATGGACGCCAAAATGCGCGCGGCGCCCTAATGCATGCATGTCCGAGCACACGACAGAACACACACGGTCACGCTCAAGTGCTTAACCTACACGTGCATGCACACACATACTCAGTCAGGTTGAGCTAGTGACCGTATGAACACCGGAAAATATATATATTGAGCGTAATGAGCGTATTATGAAGTCCACTAACTGTATTTTTACAAATATACAGTGATAACAGTGTATTTATCTCGTTTGAAATTAAGCCATATTAACCGAAGAGAAGGCAGCATGGACTAGCATTACTTTGCTGTGTCCCGTCAACAGTTAATTCGGTGTCAGATTGCCAGAAGCATACACTATACTACTAGTGCTATTATTGTTCGACTTCCCGAACAGCCAAGCGCAAAGTTTACTAGTACTACTACTATAGTCCATAAAGGTACGTACTATACTAGTACTAGGAACCGGATGGAGGAGTGTCTGCACTCTTATTATAATTTTAAAATGTGATAAAGCAATCTTCAACACATTTGGTTCTCTTCGAGGGTTATCGCATGTGATAATGGAACTTGATTGCATGGAATACTCGCCACAATTCTTGCTTAATTCTGGCTCATATCCTGTTACAAATAGTAGCGCTCAGTAATATTTCCTCTTTTTTGTTATTCAGCATGTAAACAGGTCAGCAAACCTTGCGGCGCATCTTCGTGCGAATCGTGCTTGCTGCACTTTGAATGTGGCCGAGAGCTGGCTTGATGAAACACCTCGCTTCCTACTTCTTTTTTACGGGGTACCTCGCTTCCTAATGACCAGTGTCTTGGCTGATCGTCCTCAGAATGCTTATATATGAATAAAGCTCTCTCATTTACCCGCAAAAAAGACTAAGCCATATTAACCGGAAAGGAGGGCGTATAGACTAGCACTACTTTTTGGTGTGTCCCGTCAACTCGCAGAACAAGGAGAATCTTGCAGGACAAGGTGAAGCTCGCTTACGCCTTTTGACTAATGCAACCTACCCTCGGTGGACATGCATCAGTCCATTCGGTGTCAGATTGTCAGAGGCATACACTGTAGTACCCAACATGCGGAGTACCATCATTGTTCGACTTCACGAAGGGGCGAAGAGCCAAGCGCAGTAGTACGCGTACTTGGTTTCGCAGCTTCATACTACTCCATCCTCCGTCACAGTTTACAGGGCGCGCTTCATTATGATGCATTTATCTCAATGCATTTCCACCACCAGAGAGACTTTAGACACGTTTGGTTTAATGCTCAATTAATTAGGGCGTGGTAACCGCAATCAAGTCCACAATTTTCTCTCCATGTACTGTACTACTACGGAGTGCATGCATGTGTGTACCCGGGGTGGAAGCACTACATGCATGTGTGTACGCATTATTCCCTCTAGTAATAGACGCCGTGCTATAACTACCAATGCTATTTTTCAGGCCGATCGCTAGTCGCCTTGGTCCCACATATATTTTTTTCTTTTTTCTGAAGCGCGCTGTATAAACAGTGACGGATGGAGTAGTATGAGCGGATTCAAAGAAGAGCGTATTGATGGTTGCTTTTTCAGAGCAACTTACAGTGGGAAAGGTGGGGCTTATGATTTGACTGCTCATTACTCACTATAAATGCGGCGCAACGACCGGGCTGAGTCTCCCATGCGGTTGTGCACTACCCCCTCGGTTCTTAAATATACTCCGGAGTATTTTTCTTTCTAGATATTTCAACGGGTGACTACTCAAATATTTTTCTTTTTAGAGATTTCAAATGGACTGGCACATACAGATGTATATAGACATATTTTATAGTGTAGATTCACTCATTTTGCTCTGTATGTAGTCACGTGCTGAAATCTCTGTTAAGACGAATAGAATATTTACGAACGGAGGGAGTACACATACGAAGGAGTATAATTTTGTGCATGGCACATGGACCCGGATGATGAAGAGGCTTTTGGCAATGCTATCAAGCTTCCATCATTTGTTTACATAATTGACGTACTATACAAATAATTTTTCAGCAACATGAAATTGTACAATGGTGTGAGCTTTCAGCTTTTGTTTCGCGTGTCTTGCCATCGATGCTCTTTCGGAAACAATAAAAAACTAACTTCCTTGCTAATGCATGTCAATTATTAGCAGATCAGAGCTAATAATTACATCACAACTGAAGACAAAGTTGTGAGAAGGTGTTAAATTAAAATTGATCCATGCTTTCATTGGCAGCAACGTCCCCCCAACTCTGTCTAAATCAACAAGGCATGTTGTGGAAAAAGTAGCTGTCTGGAGCATGTAACATTCCGATCACTTTGTGTAGTTCCATTAAAATAGAGCTGAGCGTCCCTGTTCCAAAGATATCAAGTGTGATTACAATAATAGAGGACTGCTGATGAAACAATAAACACACAAATAGAAGCCGGTCACCTTTGCAGTCTCTCTTAAGACTAACTAGTTGGAGAAGATTAGGCTCGGAGTTGGATGAGGAGGATAGAGCAAAACCAATCTCCCTTTGTGCAGTCGCACTGAAATGTAGAGACGTTGCCCATGTGACATTTTAGTACAACTGCACAAAACACTCTTAAGAAAAAAGTGATTTGTGCAGTTCACCAAAAGGTCGCAATAGCAACGACGTGAAATGGATAGCCCTGTTTGCAAAAAAGAGGTAGAAAGGAAACAATTACTGGCCAATAACAGTTGATGACACATGCGACGACAAAAAAGAAGCATATTCCTTGTCCTAAGGGAAGATAACAACACGGTTGTGTTTGTCTAAAACGGTGTGAGGACGAGAATGCAATATGGAAAGTACGTCGGACGAGCTACGTTTTGGGCAAAGAACTATGGAAGATCCACATGCAGCGACGTGGGAAAACAGGCAGTGGAGCAAGGCCGGAGGGGATACCTGGAGGTCGTCGGGATGTAACTAGGTGAGCGGCGGCGGGCGGAATCTGCGAGTAGGTGGCGTAGGCCCTGCCGCGCCGGAGCTTGGTCAGAGAGAACAACGTGTACCGCAGATCAAGACGTGCTGCCTCGGCGCCGTTGAACGGAGAAACGATGCACTTCCTCCCTTTCCCCCGGCGGACGGGATGCGGCCGGATCAGTGACCAACGGTGAGAAAGAGAGAGGCCACCGCACTCCCTTTCCCCCGGCGGACGGGATGCGGCTGGATCATTGACCAACGGTGAGAGAGAGAGAGAGGCCACCGCACTCCCTTTCCCCCGGCGGACGGGATGCGGCCGGATCAGTGACCAACGGTGAGAGAGAGAGAGGCTACCGGAGCCTTGTGTGAGATACTCTGAAGAGCGGACTACCTTTTCCTCCATAAAAATCATTTTATATTCTGTGTACGTGCCATTGAGCGCTATAACTTTATTTAAAAATAGCACGGCAACGCGTCAAGTCGAACTTTGTTTCGTGCACGCGTGGTACACGACCTCCCTATGTAAACAACCGCTACAGGCGTTCAAATTAGCACGTGGGCTGCCATTTCGTAAAGAAATGAGCTCCATCGTGTACCCGCGCGGGTGTGGCTGGGCACGAAGCGTGAGTACGTGCATGGTGCACCTATTCTCTTCTTGTATATGTACACCACCTATGTCGGGTTGTGTGAGAGAGATACAAACCTAGAGAGATACAGTGTGTGGGTTCTTGAGAGTTTTTTTGTGGGGGGGGGGTCAATCAAAAAATTTAACATATTCAATGTGTGTGAAATAGAGTCCTGGATATAACATATATATAGAGGGGGCGATCCACAAGAAGAGAGTGGAGGTATCATCGGCTTGAGGTGTCCATGGAATCGAAGAGAGGGATGATGTGTGTGTGTGTGCGCGCATCCGCGATCGATAAAGAGTGCCATCGAATTTGTGTGTGCCCACGTCAAAGATATAGAGTGGTTGGCCTACTGGAATGTGCGATGGGACATGTGCAGTTTGTCTCTGTGGCATGGATACCTACCTGCAGCGCTCGACTATTGGTGTGTGGTGGGGGAAGAGGGAGGCCCAATTAACTATAGAGGTACAATGGCTGGTATATGTGTGGAGGAGGAGAGAGGCCTACCTCATGTATTAAGGAGATCAATCTACCTCATGTATTAAGGGAGATCGATCGACATCCATGCATATGTGCAAGAGATGAATAAGGTTGGGAGAGAGACATAGCTAGAGTGTTGGAGGGGGGTGGTAGTGGAGTCGCTTCTAAGAAATGGTGGGATAGGCTTGCTAGACAAACGGAGGGCACGCCCGCAATATCAATAAGAGAGGAGATGGATGCTTGTTGTCTGTGCACGTGCGTGCGAGAGACGGGTCAGGAGGCATGCACGAATGATGAGGGGGGGACGATGTGGCTGTGGTAAGTAGACGTAACTACATAGGAAGATCAATCGCCCTTTGTAAGAGAAAGGAGAGACATAACTTGTGAGGTACGTCGATCGATCGGGGGTAGTTAAAGTCGATCTAGGTATATGTTGGGAGATCGATCGGTATACATGCATGTGTGTGTTAGAAGCGAATGAGGCACGAGGAGAAGGACAGAGAGAGAGAGAGAGGGATGCATGTAGGAGGTGGTACGAGAGGCATACTATATCGAGGAGGAGGAGTGTGCGAGTACGAGAACGATGAAAAGAGTGGTGGGAGTGAGGCATGGACGGTGACAAGAGAAGAGGGGAAGCTTGTGTTTGTGCTAGGCACACCTGGCTAGAGAGGCATATCGATCAATGTGTGCCATAAAGAAGGAGCTGCGGGGCCTACACACCGTGGGTGAACGACCTAAAGTGAAAAGACGAATTTGCGCGATGGAGCTAGAGAATGCTGAGGGAGGGTGAGAGGGATGTGGGTGTGTGCATGCACAAGAGAAAGTTAGCGCTAGCTACAAAGATAAGAGGGTTGTGTGGGTGTAAAAGACGAATAGAGATCATATATACTTCATTATAAAAAGCGAATTCGGATGTTTGAAGAATTTATCATAGTGTTTCAAACTGACGGATGTGTGAATATATATAACGGTGATACACATGGTGTGGTTATGAACATGGTATACTACATTTAATATATTTTATCTCTACTCTTATAAAAAACGGAGTTGTTGATGAGATGTGCCTGCTATCCTGCATTATAGGCCGTCTGATTTATATCTGGCGAATAGCAAGGAAACTATGATGGTTGAAGTTGGCAACAATCATGATTGTAGATTCTTATTGAAATAGAGAAACGAATTCAAATTTAGTTCGAATTGCAGCAGTAGTATAGACATTTGGAATGCACTAAAATGTTGGTATGAGTAGGTTACATGCATTATACAGCAAGCGAAAAAATTTAATCAGACATAATATGGATTCATACTCCCTCCTTCCATCTATATAGGGCGTAATGAGATTTTTAAGACCGCCTTTGACTATTGACAAGATTAATAGTACATGACATGCACAACGTCAAAATTATATCATTGAAAGAACCTTTCACAAACGAATTTAACGGTGTGCTTTGTGTAAGTTGCATGTCATATATCATTGCTCTAATATTTGGTAAAAGTTAGCATCGAAAAACGCATTAGGCCCTATATAGATGGAAGGAAGGAGTAGCTTTGAATAGCATTTGTATAGTAAAACGGGGCAAGACTCTCTCTTTGTGTGGTGTGAATAGTTTTATTTTTTTTGTTTTCTTTTTGGTTGAGGGAAGTGCGAATTGATTTGGTACGTACAAGTACAATATTACTACACGTTAGGCTTGTCCCTAAAATTCAACCCGCGTCTTGTTATATCCCGAAAACTCAGATATCGTGCTCCCAAAAATGGCGCCTTCACAACCCGCGCCTTGCTATCCCGAAATTACAACGCGCGCGGAAACTCCCTCCAGCTGCCAAATCCCGACACGCGAAATCCCCCTTCTAACCCTGAGCCGAAAGGGCCGCTAGTTCAAATCGGTGGGGGGTACTTTTGTAACACACCCTAAATTTTGGACAAGCGTGTTCCTAAGTCATGCTTCACCCCCTCCCATCACCTCCTTTTCGCCATTCGAAATCCCAGGCCGCCATAACCTCTCCACTCCAGCCGCGAAACCCCAACCTCCTCCGTCCGCCACGTCACCGCTGCCCAGCCGGAGCCTCTTCCCCGACGACGTCGTCCATCGCAACAGCTCGATGTCCCTCGTCCACCTCCCCGGATGAGGATCCGTCGTCCATCTCACCGTCCCGCCGGTTCAGCCGCCCCGTCCTCCACCTCCAAGGAGCTGCTCCGATGATCGCCTCGTCTATCGCGGCTGCTCCATCCCCACAGTGCCACCTTAACCTGCTCCACCAGAACCGCAGCATCCTCACCGACTCCTCGGACGAAGCCGAGGCCTACTCGGCGCCACCAAAGAGGTTGTACACTCATCGCATCGCACCTTATCCTTAACTCGACCTCCCGGCGCCGACGGTGCTCCATCCCGCACCCCCATGGAGCGGCTACCTTGAAGCCGGCGTCGCGGGCGACATCTCCATGGCGGCTCTCCCCCAGTGCGAGGACCCTTCGGCGGCGGCGTCCATACCAGCCGGATCTGCTGCTGCTGCTCCGGCTCTCGCTCGATCGCTCGCTCGCCCAGTTGCTGCTGCTGCTCTCCCCCTCGCTCGTGCTGCTGCTCTGCTCCGATTAAGCCACACTTCAGTCGACTGAATCGACTTTTGGGTCAGTCGATTTTCAGGGGTTGGGGGGGCTCGCCGAAGTTAAGGAAGAACCACCCGCAGTGGGGACGGGGGCTCGCCGGAGAGGTACCCCACTATCTATCTTAGGGTTCAGGGTGGGGCGGGGGGCCTAGAGGGCTGGCCGGGGCGGCGGTGGCGAGTTGTTTCGGGGCGGCGAGGCGGCGCTAGGGCCGGCGGTTCGGCCGGTGGTGGCTGGCGGCTCAGGGGGGTGCAGGTTGAAGATGAACTGCAGGCCCTCCCTAAACTACATGTCAAGTGCCTCTCTGCTACCATTGCGTTCAGTTTCGACAGTAGCATTCAGATTCCACAGTAAATTTCAATTTCGACAGTTAAGTTCAGAGTCAACAGTTTTTACCGCATCTGTTGTAGTAAGGTGGTTTTTGGTGATGTTAATTTTACATCCATTTTACATCATCTATTGGAGATGCTATAAGAATCCCACTTGAGATTGACGATGTATGTCTTGTGCTGCTTCAGCCTTGACGTCTTATGACTCACCGGAGCTACTCCAATGACAGAACGATCCATCACAACAGAGCAGTGCCCTGGACGCCGTCTACAGATTCCTCAGATCTTCCTCCACACCTCCGACAGCCACCTCTGCCTCAACTACTTCAGTGACCAACCCAATGATGCCGAGGTCAACACGGCTACGGCAAAGAGGTTGTACACTTGTTGCATCACTTATTACTATACATTCACGTCGATCCATTAGGGCTATTTTGGTTCAACGAAAAAACATCGATCCACTAGTTGTTACCATCACTCTAAATTTCTGCATGCTCTCCTTACATAATCTCACCATATTTTTTTCGTATGCATGTCAGATATTGTACACAGTCATGCTGAACATGTAGAGAAAAAGAGAAGAGTTTTGCGCGACAATACAATGTCATGCAGACATCGCTCCATGGTGGGTTCAATGGAAAACCCTCCCCACCCCTCTCCAGATTGTAATCCAGAGGAAGATATCTGTTCTGAGGCAGATTCGGACGCCGCTGACCACTCCTATTTACCCCCCAAGATGTTTGCTCTACCTTGGCATGATGATGTTAGTCATATCATGCATATGTTGCCTTGCAGTGCCTACTTTTGACATCATATATGTCATCTGCTTAGTTTAGACATGTTCTGTAATGCCACCTGTTTAGTTTCTATATCATATATGGGAATTATGCAGTCTCGTGTCTTTTAGCCAGCCATAATATATGTGAAATGTGCAATGCCATCATGTTTAACCAGGCATCATATATTTGAATGATATATTGCCCATCCTTTTCTTCATTACATTTCCATTTGTCGACAATGTTTGTACATTAAACTACTCTTCCTGTGAATCAGCCATTTGGGTGGGAGATGGAAAAATCTGGAGTGAAAAGAAGGCCTTCAGATCAGACAGTGCTACCTGTCGAAGCAGATCTCTTGTTGGGTCCCGATAGCTCCTCAGAGATGGATTCAGAGACAGATGACCAGTCCTATTCCCCCACTGAGGTGTATGCTCTAACTTGGCACGGTTATACTGCTCATATCATGCATACGGTGTCTTGCATTGCATAGTTTAGACATCGTATACACAATATTCAACACCATGTTCTTAGTTCAGACATCATATTGAATGCCCTCTGTTTAGCATATAAATCACATATGTGAATTAAATGATGCGATCCTGATTACTTAGATAACATGTAGGTGAATTATGTTATGTGATCCTGTTTAGTTATTCATCATATCTTTGAATTATGTTATGCTATGCTATCCAGTTTAGATAGACATCATATATGTGAAATTATGTCATGCTATCCGTTTTAGTTAAACAATATACATGTCAACTATTTCATGCCCTATTTTTTCCACACTATCTATTGCATCTGTCTCTCATACAATGTTTGTGCATTCAACTATGTTTCCTGTTTATCAGCCATTTGAATTGGAGCGGGTGATGCCAGTATCTAGCGGACTAAAAACACGGTCTTCAAATAAAACAGTGCTACCTCTTGGTGGAGATAGCACCCTGGTTGTACATGCACAAGAACTAGCCCTACCACACATAACCCAAACTCTCGCAGATTGTACCCCTACTACGATGGACAGAGAACCAGCTTCACCCAATCTAACCCCAACCCCAGCCGATAGTAACCCAATTCCTGTTGACACAACACCATCTCCACCACAGAGCTCCCAAACAAGAGCAGTTAGTAAGGCAGCTCCAGTGCCCAAAGGGCCAGTACTATCACGGCGAACCCCAACTCCAGCAGTTAGTACGCCTATTCCTGTGGAGGAAGCACAACCAGCTAGTCGTAGTTTAGCATCTATCGCATTTGATGTTGTTAAATCGTATATGCGTATCTTCCCATCTTGGAAATATTATACTGAAGATGAAGGAAAATGCTAGTTGCAGGTGTTTGTCCAGGAGTTATGTGTAAGTAATGTTATTTATGGTAATTACTTTGTTTCGTCCCATACATCCTACCTCCATGATGGTTATAATACAGCAAATTTTCCCATTTTTCTCTATAGAGAAGGACCGATTTGGAAACTTAGGATGAGGTAACATGTGCTAATACCTCTGCTATCTTCAAGAATGCTTGGTGGCAGTATCAGAATTACCTGAAAAAATCGTACTTCACCGACAAAGAAACTCATCAAATTCCCTTACATTCTCCTGAGACACATTTACTGGACGATGACTGGGAACGCCTTGTTTTGTACTGGTCCCGAACCAAGAATGTGGTAAGGTCTATGAGCTCATTTTCTATTTTTAAGTATTATATTCTTGCGTCTTACTGTACTCTGTTCATGTAGAACAAGTGCCTAAACCTGAAGAACAACTGTTCTAATTTAAGACTCCATTGCTACCATAGGACATAGATATATGTTTGTTTGATGCTTTTATTATGTACTAGTACTTGGCAATAGAAGACTTGGTAGTTTAATCCTGTCCACATTACTAATGAACTGGTTCACCGAAATGAGTTTCATATACTAGTACATGCTAAACTTGTTATGTGTCTGCTTGTTTCTTCTTTTAGAATGCTGACAGAATATTGGGGAAGAGTGCCTTATTAAGCAATGGTAAAGGAAGTAATGCAGATAAGGTTCAGGATAGTGACACATCCTGTCTTGGTTTAGTTTTGGAGTTACTGGCCACTACCTCTTGCACAAGCTATTCAAACTCACTTTCTGAATCAGTTCGGTTTCTTGAGTCTCAACTACAAGCTGAAAGACATCGATCAGTTGTGCTGCGACAAGAAGCGGAAGGACTGCGGAAGTCCCTAGAGCATTCAGATGCATACTTTCTGGTGCAACAGCAACCGTTGGAGGATTTTAGCACCAAACAGGACAAAGCTAATCAGCTTGCTAAGCTTATTGCCAGCATGGTGGATACCCAGGATAACGTTTCTTAAGCTCTTCTGAAGTTGTTTCAGTTATGCTCTTGTTTTGCTGCCGTGTTTATTTGCACTGGTGGCCAATTTTGACGGCTAGTGTATATGATATGTTGCTTTGTTCCCTATATTTGCACTGGTGGCGAACTTTGATGCCCAGTGGATGTAATATGTGTAATAGCCGTGATAGCCTAGCGTAGTTGCTTGCTTATTTATTTCCTTGTTGTATTGTTTATTTGTTTGCTTGTAGTCATTGCAGTTCTTTTTTCGCGGTTAACTAGTGGCTGAAATAACCTATTTTTTAAAACTAGGCCACAATAACCATGGGCTAATATTTACTGTAGTGACACTGGGCCTCCTACGGGCCGTAGAAACAGTGGGCCTTCTACGGGCCATAGAAACAGTAGGCCTTCTACGGGCCGTAGAAACAATGGGCTACGGGCCGTATCATCAATGGGCCTTATACGGGTTGTATGATCGATTGGCCAAACATGGGCTAATAACAGGCCGCATTATGGCCGTAAATGGGTTAGAGTTGGAATCGTCCGTTCATGGGCCGACCGTAACGGGCCATCGTTAATAGGTCGTATTTGATGACGCTATGAAAACGGCCCAACGTATTAACAGACCACAAACGGGCCGACTGTAACCACGGGTTGAATTTGGCCCACAAGCAGAAAATGACAGTAATGGGCCGTAAGTAAACGAATGCTGGAAATGAGCCTAAGAATAAATGGGCTCTGAGAAGGCCGAAAGATAACATGGGCTAGAAATGGCCCAACAGAATAACGGGCCGTTAATGGGTATAAAGTGATACACTGTTCATTACGGGCCAGTTTCACCACGGGCCGTTAATGGGTGTAAAGTGATACACTGTTCATTACGGGCCAGTTTCACCACGGGCCGTTAATAGGCCAAGAGTTACATAGGGCCTCATATGGGCCGAAAGACGTCATGGGCCATACATGGGCCAGAAGTGAAAACGGGCTGGAATCATATTGAATGGCCCAGATGACGCTACTGGGCCTAATTCAGATAGGGTGTAACGGGCCTCGGGTTAGCGGGCTATAAATGGGCTATATGCGAACAGGCCGTTAACAGGCTTTCCATGGGCCGGCCCGCCACCTTTTGACCAAGTCAAACAGGCCGGCCTTTTCACAGGAATGGGCCTCTGTTGGGCCGTGCCATGTGTCAACGTATCATAGGCGCCTATCTGACCCACTGACGAGCTGACATGTGTTTCGTTCGGCCAATAAGAATTTTACATGTGGAAATTTCCCATTGGTCGAGGCTGTTAACGGGTTATCAGATCCAAAACCCGACCCGATAGCTTAACGGCGTTCCGTTACGGTGGATGCCACGTGTCGGTCACCCTTGACGAAAGCACTTCTGTGATGCGCGATTTATCGTCATGGAAGTGGACACTTCCATGATGATAATTTTGGTAATGTCATGGAACACTTCTACGACAACACAGGTATGACTATCTTGATTCTGTCATAAATTTGTCATGGATGTACATGCATGACAAAAAACGCGACCTACTGTGACAAACACGCATCACGGAAGTGTATTTTTTGTAGTGATGACTTTCAGTTTCTCTCTATCTTCTGCAATGGTCGGGCATTGAGTCTGACTCAACTTCACACCTTGTAGCACAGGCAAGAGCCCTTTCTTTGCTTGATCCATTTTGAACTTCTTCAAAACTTTGTCAAGGTATGTGCGTTGTGAAAGTCCAATTAAGCGTCTTGATCTATCTCTAAAGATCTTGATGCCCAATATATAAGCAGCTTCACCGAGGTCTTTCATTGAAAAATTCTTATTCAAGTATCCTTTTATGCTATTCAGAAATTTAGTAACATTTCCGATCAACAGTATGTCATCTACATATAATATCAGAAATGCTACAGAGCTCCCACTCACTTTCTTGTAAATACAGGCTTCTCCAAAAGTCTGTATAAAACCATATGCTTTGATCACACTATCAAAGTGTATATTCCAACTCTGAGAGGCTTGCACCAGTCCATAAATGGATCGCTAGAGCTTGCACACTTTGTTAGCACCTTTTGGATCGACAAAACCTTCTGGTTCCACCATATACAACTCTTCTTTAAGATATCCATTAAGGAATGCAGTTTTGACATCCATTTGCCAAATTTCATAATCATAAAATGCGGCAATTGCTAACATGATTCGGACGGACTTAAGCATCGCTGCGGGTGAGAAGGTCTCATCGTAGTCAACTCCTTGAACTTGTCGAAAACCTTTCGCAACAAGTCGAGCTTTGTAGACAATAACATTACCGTCAGCGTCAGTCTTCTTCTTGAAGATCCATTTATTCTCTATGGCTTGCCGATCAATGGGCAAGTCAACCAAAGTCCACACTTTGTTCTCATACATGGATCCCATCTCAGATTTCATGGCCTCAAGCCATTTTGCGGAATCTGGGCTCATCATCCCTTCCTCATAGTTTGTAGGTTCGTCATGGTCAAGTAACATGACTTCCAGAACAGGATTACCATACCACGCTGGTGCGGATCTTACTCTGGTTGACCTACGAGGTTCGGTAGTAACTTGATTAGAAGTTTCATGATCATCATCATTAGCTTCCTCACTAATTGGTGTAGGAATCACAAGAACTGATTTCTGTGATGAACTACTTTCCAATAAGGGAGCATGTACAATTACCTCATCAAGTTCTACTTTCCTCCCACTCACTTCTTTCGAGAGAAACTCCTTCTCTAGATAGGATCCATTCTTAGCAACGAATATCTTGCCTTCGGATCTGTGATAGAAGGTGTACCCAATAGTCTCCTTTGGGTATCCTATGAAGACACATTTCTCCGATATGAGTTCGAGCTTATCAAGTTTAAGCTTTTTTACATAATCATCGCAGCCCCAAACTTTAAGAAACAATAACTTGGGTTTCTTGCCAAACCACAATTCATAAGGTGTCATCTCAACGGATTTCGATGATGCCCTATTTAACGTGAATGCAGCCGTCTCTAAAGCATAACCCCAAAATGATAGCGGTAAATCAGTAAGAGACATCATAGATCGCACCATATGTAATAAAGTGCGGTTACAACGTTCGGACACACCATTACGTTGTGGTGTTCCAGGTGGCGTGAGTTGCGGAACTATTCTGCATTGTTTCAAATGAAGACCAAACTCGTAACTCAAATATTCTCCTCCACGATCAGATCGTAGAAACTTTATTTTCTTGTTACGATGATTTTCCACTTCACTCTGAAATTCTTTGAACTTCTCAAATGTTTCAGACTTATGTTTCATCAAGTAGATATACCCATATCTGCTCAAATCATCTGTGAAGGTCAGAAAATAACGATACCCGCCATGAGCATCAACACTCATCGGACCGCATACATCAGTATGTATTATTTCCAATAAGTCTGTTGCTCGTTCCATTGTTTCGGAGAACGGAGTCTTAGTCATCTTGCCCATGAGGCATGGTTCGCAAGCATCAAGTGATTCATAGTCAAGTGATTCCAAAAGTCCATCAGCATGGAGTTTCTTCATGCGCTTTACACCAATATGACCTAAACGGCAGTGCCACTAATAAGTTGCACTATCATTATTAAACTTATATCTTTTGGCTTCAATACTATGAATATGTGTATCACTAGTATCAAGATTTAGTAAAAACAGACCACTCAACAAGGGTGCATGACCATAAAAGATATTACTCATATAAATAGTACAACCATTATTCTATAATTAAATGAATAACCGTCTTGCATCAAACAAGATCCAGATATAATGTTCATGCTTAATGCTGGCACCAAATAACAATTATTTAGGTCTAAAACTAGTCCCGAAGGTAGATGTAGAGGTAGCGTGCCGACGGCGATCACATCGACTTCGGAACCATTTCCCACGCGCATCATCACCTCGTCCTTAGCCAATCTTCGCTTAATCCGTAGCCCCTATTTCGAGTTGCAAATATTAGCAACAGAACCAGTATCAAATACCCAGGCGCTACTGTGAGCATTAGTAAGGTATGCATCAATAACATGTATATCAAATATACCTTTCACTTTGCCATCCTTCTTATCCGCCAAATACTTGGGGCAGTTCCGCTTCCAGTGACCAGTCCCTTTGCAGTAGAAGCTCTCAGTCTCAGGCTTAGGTCCGGACTTGGGCTTCTTCACTTGAGCAGCAACTTGCTTGTTCTTCTTCTTGAAGTTCCCCTTCATCCCTTTGCCCTTATTCTTGAAACTGGTGGTCTTGTTGACCATCAACACTTGATGATCCTTCTTGATTTCTACCTCCACAGCCTTTAGCATTGCGAAGAGCTTGGGAATTGTCTTATCCATCCCTTGCATATTATAGTTCATCATGAAGCTCTTGTAGCTTGGTGGAAGTGATTGAAGAACTCTGCCAATGACACTATCATCAGGAAGATTAACTCCCAGCTGAGTCAAGTGGTTGTGGTACCTAGACATTCTGAGTATATGTTCACTGACAGAACTATTCTCCTCCATTTTGCAGCTATAGAACTTATTGGAGACTTCATATCTCTCAATATGGGCATTTGCTTGAAATATTAACTTCAACTCCTGGAACATCTCATATGCTCCATGACGTTCAAAACGTCGTTGAAGTCCCGGTTCTAAGCCGTAAAGCATGGCACACTGAACTATCGAGTAGTCATCAGCTTTGCTTTGCCAGACGTTCTTAACGTCGTCAGTAGCATCTGCAGTAGGCTTGTCACCCAGCGGTGCTTCCAGGACGTAATTCTTCTGTGCAGCAATGAGAATAATCCTAAAGTTACAGACCCAGTCCGTGTAATTGCTACCATCATCTTTCAACTTAGCTTTCTCTAGGAACGCATTAAAATTCAACGGAACAACGGCACACGCCATCTATCTACAACAACATAGACATGCAAAATATTATCAGGTACTAAGTTCATAATAAATTAAAGTTCAATTAATCATATTACTTAAGAACTCCCACTTAGGTAGACATCCCTCTAATCATCTAAGTGATCACGTGATCCATATCAACTAAACCATGTCCGATCATCATGTGAGATGGAGTAGTTTTCAATGGTGAACATCACTATGTTGATCATATCTACTATATGATTCACGCTCGATCTTTCGGTCTCAGTGTTCCGAGGCCATATCTGCATATGCTAGGCTCGTCAAGTTTAACCCGAGTATTCTTCTTGTGCAAAACTGGCTTGCACCCGTTGTATGTGAACGTAGAGCTTATCACACCCGATCATCACGTGGTGTCTCGGCACGACGAACTGTAGCAACGGTGCATACCTAGGGAGAACACTTATACCTTGAAATTTAGTGAGAGATCATCTTATAATGCTACCGACGTACTAAGAAAAATAAGATGCATAAAGGATAAACATCACATGCAATCAATATAAGTGATATGATATGGCCATCATGATCTTGTGCCTTTGGTCTCCATCTCCAAAGCACCGTCATGATCACCATCATCACTGGCTTGACACCTTGATCTCCATCATAGCATCGTCGTCGTCTCGCCCACTATTGCTTCTACGACTATCGCTACCGCTTAGTGATAAAGTAAAGCAATTACATGGTGATTGTATTTCATACAATAAAGCGACAACCATATGGCTCCTGCCAGTTGCTGATAACCGTGTTACAAAACATGATCATCTCATACAACAATTTATATAATCACGTCTTGACCATATCACATCACAACATGCCCTGCAAAAATGAGTTATACGTCCTCTACTTTGTTGTTGCAAGTTTTACATGGCTACTACGGGCTTAGCAAGAACTGTTCTTACCTACGCATCAAAAACCACAATGTGGTATACTGATTGCTTTTTGATCTTCAGAAAGAACCCTATTCATTGAATCTGATTCAACTAAAGTTGGAGAAACTGACACCCACTAGCCAGCTGTGTGTGAAGCACGTTGGTAGAACCAGTCTCGTGTAAGCATACGCGTAATGTCGATTTGAGCCGCTTCATCCAACAATACCGCTGAATCAAGAATCAACTAGTAACGGAAAGCAATATGTATATACCCACGCCCACAACTCCTTTGTGTTCTACTCGTGCATATAACATGTATGCATAGACCTGGCTCGGATGCCACTGTTGGGGAACGCAGTAATTTCAAAAAAAATCCCTACGCACACGCAAGATCCATCTAGGTGATGTATATCAACAAGAAGGGAAGAGTATGTCTACGTACTCTCGTAGACCGAAAGCGGAAGCGTTATGACAACGCGGTTGATGTAGTCGTATGTCTTCACGATCTGACCGATCTCAGCACCGAACGTACGGCATCTCCGTGTTCAGCACACGTTCAGCTCGATGACGTCCCTCGTACTCTTGATCTAGTTGAGGCCGAGGGAGAGTTTCATCAGCACGACGGTGTGGCGACGGTGATGATGAAGTTAGCGGTGCAGGGCTTCGCCTAAGCACTAGACGATATGACCGAGGTGGAATATGGTGGAGGGGGGCACCGCACACGGCTAAGACAACTGTCAACTTGTGTGTTCTAGATTGCCCCCTGCGCCCATATATAAAGGAGCAAGGGGGAGGCCGGCAGGCCCTCATGGGGCATGCCCCAAGTAGGATTCCTACTAGGAATCCTATCCCTAGTAGGTTTCCAACAAGGGAAGAGAGGGGGAAGGAAGGAGAGGGAGAGACGGAGAAGGAAAGGGGGGCACCGACCCCCCCCCTTCCCTAGTCCAATTCGGACCCAAGGGGGAGGGGGAGTGCGGCCTGGCCTAGCCGCCCCTCTCTCTCTCTCCACTAAGGACCATGAGGCCCATTAGTTCCCCCAGGGGGTTCCGGTAACCCTCCGGCACTCCGGTTTTATTCGAAACTTCTTCGGAACATTTCCGGTGTCTGAACATAGTCGTCCAATATATCAATCTTTATGTATCGACCATTTCGAGATTCCTCGTCTTGTCCGCGATCACATCCAGGACTCCGAACTACCTTCGGTACATCAAAACACATAAACTCATAATACCGATCGTCATCGAACGTTAAGCGTGCGGGCCGTACGGGTTCGAGAACTATGTAGACATGACCGAGACACTTCTCCGGTCAATAACCAATAGTGGAACCTGGATGCTCATATTGGCTCCTACATATTCTAAATGACCTGGACACTTCTCCTGTTCGGCTGCTGCGCTGATGATGACCTCTCGGGTCATCGAAAGCAATCTTCATGTCAACTCGGAATTCGCCGAGCAGCTAGATCCAATGGAGCTCTCTTCCCTAAATGAGCTCTTGGATCGCATCGCCTCCCTGGGAGTCGCTATGGATTACGACCAGATTGGGCCTAAACCCAATCTGAGAGAGATTAACTCTCCCCAGGTCACCCATCACGTTGCCATGGTAGAGGGACAGTGCGGCGACCCTTCATCTATCTTAAGGACTAGCTATGTTCGGATTCCCGATCCCTCCAAGCCGGATACCCGCGGAGGGGAGGACATCACTCAAGACCTGAACTTAAAGTCAGGCGACGGGCTAGATTCATTGGACAGCATCCAAGAATCCAAACTTCCGAGGGAGGAGGAAGGAGAGGGAGAGAGGGAGAAGGAAAGTGGGGCACCGCCCCCCTTCCCTAGTCCAATTCGGACCGAAGGGGGAGGGGGCGCCCGGCCTGCCCTAGCCGCCCCTCTCTCTCTCTCCACTAAGGCCCATGAGGCCCATTAGTTCCTCCGGGGGGTTCCGGTAACCCTCCGGCACTCCGGTTTTATCCAAAACTTCTCCGGAAAATTTTCGGTGTCCGAATATAGTCGTCCAATATATCAACCTTTTATGTCTCGACCATTTCGAGACTCCTTGTCATGTCCATGATCACATCCGGGACTTGGTACATCAAAACACATAAACTCATAATACCGGTCGTCATCGAACGTTAAGCGTGCGGACCCTACGGGTTCGAGAACTATGTAGACATGGCTGAGACACCTCTCCGGTCAATAACCAATAGCGGAACCTGGATGCTCATATTGGCTCCTATATATTCTACTAAGATCTTTATCGGTCAAACTGCATAACAACATATGTTGTTCCCTTTGTCAACGATATGTTACTTGCCCAAGATTTGATCGTCGGTATCTCAATACCTAGTTCAATCTCGTTACCGGCAAGTCTCTTTACTCGTTCCGTAATGCATCACCCCGCAACTAACTCATTAGTCACATTGCTTGCAAGGCTTATAGTGATGTGCATTACTGAGAGGGCCCAGAGATACCTCTCCGATACACTGAGTGACAAATCCTAATCTCGATCTATGCCAACTCAACAAACACCATCGGAGACAGCTGTAGAGCATCTTTATAGTCACCCAGTTACGTTGTGATGTTTGATAGCACACTAAGTGTTCCTCCGGTATTCGGGAGTTGCATAATCTCATAGTCATAGGAACATGTATAAGTTATGAAGAAAGGAATATCAATAAACTAAACGATCATAGTGCTAAGCTAATGGATGGGTCAACTCAATCACATCATTCTCTAATGATGTAATACCATTTATCAAATGACAACTCTTGTCCATGGCTAGGAAACTTAACCATTTTTTTATTAACGAGCTAGTCAAGTAGAGGCATACTAGTGATACTTTGTTTGCCTATATATTCACACATGTACTAAGTTTTCGATTAATACAATTCTAGCATGAATAATAAACATTTATCATGATATAAGGAAATATAAATAACAACTTTATTATTGCCTCTAGGGCATATTTCCTTCAGTAGTGCCATGGCCCCCGTAGGAGATGGATCCAACGGCCACTCAGTCTTACCCGAGGGTTGCATCACAGTACACCCCGCACCCGAGCCATCCTAGGAAGTAGGTGATGCGTCTCCAACGAATCTATAATTTATGAAGTATCCATGTCATGTGTAAAACAATTTTATATGGTTTTGGTGCACTTTTATATGATTTTATGGACAAACCTATTAACTTAGTGCTGAGTGCCAGTTCCTATTTTTTGGCTATTTCTTTGTTTTGCATATAAACCAAACCAAATGAAATAAAAATTACGGTGGTTTTTTATGGACAAGAAGGGACCCGGGAAGCTTCGGTAAGGACCAGACAATGCCCAGGGGAGTCACAAGCTCACTAGGTGTGCCCTCCCCCCAGGGCGCGCCACCTGAGCTTGTGGGTCCCTCGGGAACCTTCCTGGCTTGATTCCAACACTGAAATCTCCTATAAATATAGAAATCTCTGAAAGTTGACCTAGATGAGTTTTTGCGGCACCGCAAGCTTCTCTTCCACAACGATCTCATCTAGAGGCCTTTTCCGGCACCCTGCAGGAGGGGGAAAGCCATCACCGGAGTCCATCTTTATCATCCTTTGTTGCCTCCATGACGAGGAGGGAGTAGTTCACCCACGGGGCTTAAAGTTGGTAAGAGATTTGTGTCATGCTGTGGTTGTTATAACACTAATGCTGGAAAAGTCTTCCTTATTAATGCTCGTCTCTCTTCCCTCCCCATGTTCCATATGGGGTTTTACCATTTATCGGAAGTAGCTCATACAGGTTTTGATAGGCACCACATTGGTTTCTACCAGAACTCTCTTGATAATAAGCGCAAATGTCAGTTGGTTAAGTGGAAACTGATGTGTAAATGTAAGAGAATGGGGGGCTAGGCATCATTAATATTTGGTGATGAATAAATGCCTGATTATGAAATGATGGTGGATGATTTTTGATGCCCCGGCTGGGGACCTTTGGCTAGACATCCTTGAGGCAAAATACTTCCCTGATTACAGCCCCATGTTTGCCTCGGCGGCTGGTGGATCACAGTTTTGGCCCGATTTGGTTAAAGTTAGGATGATTTTTGATACCATATTAGGTTTGTGGTGGGTAATGGTAAGTCCATCCGGCTGTGGCTTGATTGGTGGTGTGGTGATGCCCCGCTCCATTCTTCATTTCCGGTTCTTTTCTCCTACTACTCAACTCCGGAGATTTCCATCTCGGATCTTGCTCGCAATAATGGGACATGTCGTTCTACCATGCGCTCTCTCTTGAAGAGTTGGTTGAGTGGTAGCATCTCACTGAGCTCTTCCTCTTACTCTCGGAGGACCTGACAAGGCGACTTGTCCCCATTCATCCTCGGGTCATTTTTCGGTCAAATCGATGTACTCTAGACTTATCCTGGGCTCCACTACCTCTAAATTCAAAGACGTCTGGCATGCTAAGATTCCTCTTAAGATAAAAAATCTTTATGTGGCAAGCTATTTGGGGTCGACTCCCCGGAGTGGATCAGATTCATAAGCGTAATAGTCATGTCTCTAATTTATGTGCATTGTGTGGGGTAAGGGAAGATAGCAACCATGTGCCCTTTAACTGCCACATGGCTAAACTCATGTGGAGCTGCATCGGATCTTCGATGTTGGTTGATTGGTCACCTTCTTCCTTTTCGGGTCTGTGTGCTCTCTCCAATACCCTTGTGGGGCAAAGGTGACACTTGTTTTGGGTCGGCTTCTCTGCGGTGTGTTGGGTTTTTGTGGACCACGAGAAATAAGTTTATTATTGAGCATGTTTTTCCTAACAAACAGGCTTATTGTTTATTTATACTGATTTATTTTCTTTAGGAGTGGAAATTATCGATTAAGGAGGTTGATCGCGAGGCTATAGACATGTTGATCTTCCATGTTTGAACTATTGTGTCTTCCTTATTTTGGATCGACCAAACTGGCCCCAATCACTAAAGCTCTTGTGTGTGGTCCTTTTGGACGTCGGTAGTCGGCATGCATGCCTGGTTCCGGTCGTTGGCCATGTAAACGTACTTTACTCCTCTCTGTTTGCCCAGCTATGGCCGTTATGGTTGACTTCTTTTTATGTTTTGTTGTCTTGTTAATTTCTGGTGGCTTTATTTTTAAAGTCGGGCGTCTGCCTTTTCTCTAAAGAAAACTAGCTATAGCTAACAAAATTTCATAGTTTTGTGTGGGATTTTGCCTCAATTTCATTACCAAAATCAAGAAGGTCTCGCAGACAAGAGCAAACACAAAGTGGCTAAACTAGTCAAATGGAACCAGGATAAATAAAAAGATCCACTTGCCTCCATACATATTATATGTATGTAAGAGTAAGTGCAACAATCTGCTAAAATCTGACTCCTAAAATCCTCATGTGAAGAGACACCTCAAAAGGACTGTCGGTGTCAAAACCGGCGGATCTTGGGTAGGGGGTCCCGAACTGTGCGTCTAGGCCGGATGGTAACATGAGACAAGGGACACGAAGTTTACCCAGGTTCAGGCCCTCTCGATGGAGGTAAAACCCTACGTCCTGCTTGATTAATATTGATGATATGGGTAGTAGAAGAGTAGATCTACCACGAGATCGAGGAGGCTAAACCCTAGAAGCTAGCCTATGGTATGATTGTTGATGTGTATGTTGTCCTACGGACTAAAACCCTCCGGTTTATATAGACACCGGATAGGGTTAGGGTTACATAGAGTCGGTTACAATGGTAGGAGATCCTTATATCCGTATCGCCAAGCTTGCCTTCCACGCCAAGGAAAGTTCCTCCCGGACACGGGACGAAGTCTTCAATCTTGTATCTTCATAGTCCAGGAGTCCGGCTGAAGGTATAGTCCGGCCATCCGGACACCCCCTAATCCAGGACTCCCTCAGTAGTCCCTGAACTAGGCTTCAATGACGACGAGTCCGGCGCGCATATTGTCTTCGGCATTGCAAGGCGGGTTCCTCCTCCAAGTACTTCATAGAAGATTTTGAACACAAAGATAGTGTCCGGATCTGAAAAATAAGTTTCCACATATTGCCATAGAGAGAATAATATTTACACAAATCTAATCTGCTGACGTATTCCATAGTGTAACATCACACCACGGCCAAGCTTTTATTTGAACCGTTTTACTGTCCCATCTCAGCGTGTTATGCGAGGCGGTTTCCTTGGCACGTCTTGTTAAAGCAGAGATTGTGTCCCCTTATTCCGGGATTCTCATCAATACGGGCGTGGGTAACCAACCGCGCCATCGATTACGGCGCTTGGAGATAAGCGAGTTTTATCAGGCCGGTGGGGACATGTAGCTGCGTCCACCCATATAAGGGGATAAAGATCCACCTTTTCACCTACGCCTTCTTCCTCCTTCGCCCATCCATTCTTGCGCACTCGAGCTCCAGCGCCCAAGTCCGCACTCCCAACCTCAACCTTCTCCAGCCATGTCAGGAGCGGGAGGCAAGTGGATGGTCTCCTCCGTCACGGAGGGACATATCAAAAAGCTGAGGAAGGCCGGATACCTATCTAACGACATCGCGTACCGGCTCCCCAAAAAGGTGCAGCTCATCCCCACCCCTAGGCCCCATGAGGAGGTGGTGTTCCTCCCCCATTTCCTCCACGGACTAGGCTTCCCTCTCCACCCATTTGTCCGGGGGCTCATGTTCTACTGCGGCCTGGATTTCCACGATCTGGCCCCGAACTTCGTCCTCAACATCTCGGCGTTTATCGTCGTGTGCGAGGCCTTCCTCCGCATCCGCCCCCATTTTGGGCTCTGGCTCAAGACTTTCAACGTCAAGCTGAATGTGGTGCGCGGTAGCCAGGCGGAGTGCGGAGGCGCCATGGTGGGCAAGATGGCCAACGTCCTCTGGCTCGAGGGCTCCTTTGTGGAGACCCTGAAGGGGTGGCAATCAGGGTAGTTTTACATCACCGAGCCGCGCGACGCCGAATGGGTCGCACCCCCCGAGTTCCGGTCCGGACCCCCGACGCGGCTCACGTCCTGGAAAGAGACGGGCCTGTCGTGGGGTAAAAAAGGAGAGCTAGCCGGACTCCAAACATGCGTCAAAACCCTGGTGGACAAGCAGCTCAAACTTGTCAACGTAGTCCAGGTTATGCTCATCCGCTTGATCCTCCCGTGCCAACAACGGGCTTTCAACCTGTGGGAGTTCAACCCGGCGCGGCACCAAACTCTGAGCAGGCTCTTCGACACGACGTACGAAGATGCCTGGAAGGTGCTTTTCAAGGGCGCCGAGGCTCCCTCATCTGCTACTGAGGATCGCAGATTCAGTGCGCAGCGTCATGCTCTCGCGGTAAGCTGTTTTTTCCTTTTACAGGGTATTAGTTTTTCATGGTTTGACTCCATGCGGGGATCTAAACTCCCTTACCTTTGACAAGATTGGCAGGTGACCTCCGAACAGATCAACTGTCCGGCTCCTTTGCCCGAAGGCCCAGCGGATGCTCGCTTGGCGAAGCTGCTGGTTCCGGCACCCTATGTGGTGCCGGAGAAGAAGGTCAAGAAGAAGGCCACGGGGACTCGAAAGAGTGCCCGACGCCTGGAGGTGTCGGATTCATCATCCGACGAATCCAAGATGCACTCCTCCGGTGAAGACGAGGAGGAGTAGGAAGAGACCCCTCCCCCTCCAGCGGGGGAAGGGAAGAAAAGGAAGGCCGCCCCAACTGGGGAGGCCGAAGGGTCCAAGAAGGGGAAAACCCTTCCTCTGGACTGCTCCACCGACGCCAACGGCGGCGGAGAGGAGTGGGCGCCTAGGGCCAAGCCCCTGGAAAAATCGTAAGTATCCGGATACCGGAGTAATTCATAGCATTCGTTTATTGCACAACTTTCCCTAACGTCGAATATGTTTATGCAGCCCACCCAAAGACCGGCTCGACGCGTCGTCTAGCGGCTCACTGGACTCGTCGGGTGTGAACTCGCTTCCGACGGCTTCCTTCCCCTGCCCTATGGACGACACCGAAGTGTTGTCTCCACAGGTTCCAAGCCGGGAGGAGGTGGTCCTGGAGGCGCCGCAAGGCAACCTCCCGGACTCCAGGAGTAAAGGGGATGGAACCCCTCAGGGTTCCAAGTCCGGCTCTAGGCCGGACACCGCTCCGGAACCTTCAAAGGTTCCAGAGTCCGGCGGGGACCTCCTTCCAAGAGGAGCAAGTCCACCGTGTCGGCGGCCCCCGTCCAACCGGAGGCGCCGGACAATATGTTGGAGGTGCTCCAAGGCACCTCCATCGACGAGGAGCACCGCGCTATTATGAGTGCGGTGGTCCAGAAGGTTCAGTCCGCCAAAGACGGACTGACTGAAGCTTGTACTAGCCTTTTGACAGGCTTTGAGGTAAGTAAAGAAAGTGTAAATAATAGTACTGCATAGACAGTAGCCCCTGATGCTCTGTTTGGCGTTCAGGAAGAAAAGCCGAATAGAGGATCAAATAGAATTCGCAGGAGTCTAACAAAAATGAGTCAATATGCATATACAGGCTTCCCTGCTTGCGTCCGCCGCACTGACTGCGGAAGTGGACACGCTAAAGCAGAACCTCGAGCGGTCTGAGCAAGAGCTCGAACGTGCCAAGAAACAGCTCGAGGACAATGAAGGTAAGAAATACCTTGTTAAAAATATATATAAAAAAGGTGCAATTGCAAAAAATGACAGGATTATCGTGGCTATTGTAGGGGCCACATCTGAGGTGGCGACCCTTAAGCAAGTGCTGGACGAGGCCAAGAAGAGGGCAGCCTCGGAGCGCACCGAGCGGGAGAAGTATGAGGCCGAAGTTGGCAAGGTGCGGCAAGAGCTCCAGGCTCTCATGGAAAAGCATGAGAGTTTGGAGCTTGACTCAAAGACGCGAGCGTCCGAGCTCGCGGTGGCTATTGAAAATGCCAAGTCTGCCAAGGCCGAATCCCAAAAGACCCTCCAGGAGTTGGATGAGGTGAAGAAGATAGAGGCGAGTAAGGCATTCTTTATGCAAAGCAAACACATAAACGTGAGTTACTTGTTACTTACCCGAATCCGGAGCTCTCCAGGAGCGTTCGCAGATCTTCCCCGGAGTGTATCCGATGCCGCCGCATTCTATCGAGCCGAGGAGGGCAGCTCGACGGAGAAGGTGTTCTGGTCTCAGTACGCTGAGGCTGGACACCCCGTGCCCCTGAGCGACCAGCTGAAGCAACTAGTCGAGCTCCACAAGGCGGCCGAACAGGCCATGAAGGGCCTCATTGTTCGGTTGTGGCCTGGAGGGGCCCTGCCTGGGAGCTATTTCGGGCTGGTGCGGCGGTTGGTGGAGGCCTGTTCAAGGCTTGAAGTCATCAAGCGCTCCGTCTGCATTGAAGGTGCCCGTAGGGCCCTTGCCCGTGCTAAGGTGCACTGGGGCAAGCTGGATGCTGAGAAGCTGGTGAAGGACGGACCACCGCCGGGGAAAGAGCATCGCAAGACCGAGAATTACTATAAGGATGTTCTGAAGGGTGCCCGCCTTGTGGCGGATGAATGTTCTAGGGATGTAATTTTTGAGTGAAACTTGCTCGTTTTGTCCTGTGCGCTGAAAACTTGTTTATATGCGCTAAGCAATGCTGTTGGAATTTAAAATATTACCTTCTGTGCGGCTGTTTATCAATTCTGAGAGATGGCGAGTCGTCGGCTTCTGCCCCCGTGCCGCTAGTGCCGGGGTGTTCGGGGATAAACCTGAGCGCTCTTTTCCCCATGTTTGGGTCCTTCGAGGGAGGTGCTCAGCCCAACGAACAAGGCAATCGGACTATAATGCATGAACACTCTCACTTAGCCATAGAATTCTATAATTTTAAATTTTGGCGAAGCCCCTGGTATTTGGAAGACCGAGTTCGGGGCGCTATCCACGCCTTGGCCGGACAAAGCCGGCTCCTCGCCCTAAGCTGCATAAGTCTTTAGGGACTCGAAAAAAAACCTCTCGAACAGCGACCATCTCTTGCTTCATCATGACAGTCAGATTTAGCTTTCTCCACTGAGGTGCTCAACCCAGCTCAACTGGGGCACAATCATAGTGGTTCTCCTAGTGCTACCTTAGCCGATATAGCGGAACGTAAGGCACCAAAACATAGGAGCCAGGCAAACCCAACTATTGACCCAAGACATGATTCGGAGCCAATGCATATAATGCTATAAGTTCGGGGTGCCGCACTTGTTAAAGTGTTTGGACTTCTTACACCATATTGAGGGGTACTAAAGCCCCTGGCGTATTTTGGCCGTACCAACGTGTACGGGTGCAACATGTCGTTAAGGAACATATATGAAGAAAAAGGGTAATGCAAAAATAGACGAAAGCTATGCATTGTTTATTAAAAAGGGCTGCGATCAAAGCAGAACGATACAAATAATGCGATAAGTGGAAGGTTGGACTAGTTAACATGTCCGTTCCAGGGCAAGCTGCGGAATAGTATGCGGAACGGGTATACTGCTCGTGATAGAGACCACCTGGGAGTTCCGTAGTGCGGCATGGCTTGTCTGCTTCCCTGGTTCTTGCATCATTTGTGCGGCAATTGAACTGTGGAACAGGCCTTCCAAAGGATGAAGTCCTGAAAGTAAGAGAAAACTAAAAAATCGGCAGCCCCTGGTACGGTTTAAGCCGTGTTTTGGGCGTGCCGTGATGGTGCCCCTCCCCCTATGCCCATGGTATCTCTAGAGCGTAGTTATGTACGTGAAGTACTGGCGTCGCTTTTTTGTGAGGGTTGGGGTTGGGGCCGCATTGCTACGCCTGCTCGGATCGTGCCAGGCGGTCTTGTTGTAGGTTACTCCGGGCGCGCTTGACGGTGTCCGGTCGTTTAGTGGCCGGACTGGAGAACTGCCTGGAGAGGCTACTTTGAACTTCCGCTGCAAGGGCCGCCGTGTGCTGCTCCGTTCGGAGGGAGCGTTCAGTGTTTCCATTGACCGTAATTACTCCTCGAGGCCCTGGCATCTTGAGCTTAAGGTATGCATAATGCGGTACCACATTGAACTTAGCGAATGCGGTTCGCCCGAGCAGTGCGTGATAGGCACTGCGAAACGGGACTATGTCGAAGATTAACTCCTCGCTTCGGAAATTATCCGGAGATCCGAAGACCACTTCAAGTGTGACTGAGCCTGTACAGTTGGCCTCTACACCTGGTATTACGCCTTTAAAGGTCATTTTGGTGGGCTTAATCCTCGAGGGATCTATGCCCATTTTCCGCACTGTATACTGGTAAAGCAGGTTCAGGCTGCTACCGCCGTCCATAAGGACTCTAGTGAGATAAAATCCGTCAATAATTGGGTCTAGAACCAATGCGGCGAATCCGCCATGACGGATGCTAGTGGGATGGTCCCTTCGATCAAAGGTGATCGGGCAGGAGGACCATGGGTTGAACTTTGGGGTGACTGGCACTACCGCGTATACGTCCCTTAACGCACGCTTCCGCTCCCTTTTGGGGACATGGGTTGCGTATATCATGTTCACCGTCCGCACTTGTGGGGGAAAACCCTTCTGTCCACTGTTGTTCGGCGGCCGGGGCTCCTCATCGTCATTGCTATGCAGCCCCTTGTCTTTATTTTCGGTGTTTATCTTGCCTGCCTGCTTGAACACCCAACAATCCCTGTTGGTGTGATTGGCTGGCTTTTCGGGGGTGCCATGTATCTGGCACGAGCGGTCGAGTATTCGGTCCAAACTGGACGGGCCCCTAGGATTCCTTTTGAATGGCTTTTTTCGCTGACCGGATTTAGAGCCTCTGAATCCAGCATTAACTGCCGTATCCTCAGCATTGTCGCCGTTAATGCGGCGCTTCTGCTTGTTGCGACGCGACCTGCCACTACTGTCCCTGGTGTCCGAATTACCAGGGTTCTTGGTCATATTGTTGCTACGAGCAAGCCAGCTGTCTTCTCCCACGCAAAAGCAGGTCATGAGTGTCGTGAGTGCTTCCATAGATTTCGGCTTTTCCTGTCCAAGGTGCCGGGCCAGCCACTCGTCACGGATATTGTGTTTGAAGGCTGCTAGGGCCTCAGCGTCCGGACAGTCGACTATTTGATTTTTCTTTGTTAGGAACCGTGTCCAGAATTGCCTGGCCGATTTCTCTGGCTGCTGAATGACGTGACTTAGGTCATCGGCATTTGGGGGTCGCACGTAAGTGCCCTGGAAATTGTCGAGGAATGCGGCTTCCAGGTCCTCCCAACAACTGATTGATCCTGTTGGCAAGCTGTTAAGCCAATGCCGAGCTGGTCCTTTAAGCTTGAGTGGGAGGTATTTGATGGCGTGGAAATCATCACCGCGGGCCATGTGGATATGAAGGAGATAATCCTCGATCCATACCGCAGGATCTGTTGTGCCATCATATGATTCGATGTTTACGGGTTTGAAACCCTCGGGGATTTGATGATCCATTATTTCGTCTGTAAGGCAGAGTGGGTGTGCGGCGCCTCTGTATTGGGCTATATCATGACGTAGCTCCAATGAGCCTTGTCTACTATGTTCGGCCCCACCGAATTTGTGGCCGGCGTGACGGTTACCGTCTCGAGCCGTGGGGCACCCACGCGATCCGTAGATCGATCTTGTTTGCCTTGCCTTGTCCTCCAACATGTCTCGTAAGTCCGGCGCATATTCCCGTGCCTTGGTACGGGGTGCGGCTTGAGTGGAGGGCCGAGAGGCCTCTCTGTCGCGACCACGAGGTGGCCGGTCGGCCGCATCAAGTGCTTCCTCCTCTAATCGGGGTAGCAACCTGCGCTTTGGGTAGCTCTTGGAGGGGCGTTCGAGTTTATGCTCTTCGGCCGCAAGGACTTCAGTCCATCTGTCGACTAGCAAATCTTGATCAGCCCTAAGTTGTTGCTGTTTTTTCTTGAGGCTTCTTGCCGTGGCCATAAGCCTGCGTTGAAAACGCTTTTGCTCGACGGGATCCTCTGGCACGACGAATTCATCGTCGTCGAGGCTTGCCTCGTCTTCGGAGGGAGGCATATAATTATCGTCCTCGACCTCTCTGTCTGCCGCTCTCTCGTGAGGGATGGTTTCTCCATCCTCCCGTGCTAAATCTTGCTGGAGGGGGTTTTCTTCGGCACTTTCCGGAGTATTATTATCTCCTGTGCTGGAATCATCGTGTTTGTTTTGGCGGGATTTTGAGCGGCACCACTGACACCGGCGCTTAGGCTGTTTCTTGGAGGGGTCATCCTCCGCTGTTCCATCGCCATCTCCCTCTTTTGGGGTGTCCACCATGTATATGTCGTATGACGAGGTGGCTTTCCAGGGCCTAGTAGGCGCTGGTTCTTCATCATCTCCTTCATCGGCGTCCATACCGTCGATATCTTCGGAGTCGAAGTCGAGCATGTCGGTTAAGTCGTCGACAGTGGCTACAAAGTGGGTGGTGGGTGGGCTTTGAGTTTCTTCATCATCCGTACCCCAACCTTGCTGACCGTGGTCCGGCCAGGGCTCTCCTGATAAAGAGAGAGACTTCAGTGACTTCAGGATATCGCCAAAAGGCGAGTGCTGAAAGATGTCTGCGGCAGTGAACTCCATGATCGGCGCCCAATCGGATTCGATCGGCAGGGGCGCGGGGGGCTCGGAGTCCGGCTCCTTGGAGTCATGGGTCTCGCAGAGTACGGGGCTGGTGCTTGGCTCAATCGCCGTTGGGGTTGCAGCCCCCGAGGTGGCGTCCAACCGCCCATCCTCGATCGGCGCAGTTGGCTCCGAATTAAGGGTCAGAGCCGATGCGGATGCGGCCTCCAGGGCACTGTTCGGCGGCAGAGCTAGATCATGCTCGTCGTGACAGTGCGGTGCGCTCGGCAGTGGCTCGAATCCGTCGAAGATCAAGTCCCCGCGGATGTCAGCCGTGTAGTTTAAATTTCCGAATCTGACCTGACGGCCAGGGGCGTAGCTTTCGATCAGCTCCAGATGGCCAAGCGAATTGGCCCGCAGTGCGAAGCCACCGAAGACGAAGATCTGTCCGGGGAGGAAGGTCTCACCCTAGACTGCATCGCTATCGATGATCGTAGGAGCCATCGAGCCTGACGGCGACGACATAGAGGAACTCTCAATGAAAGCACCAATGTCGGTGTCAAAACCGGCGGATCTCGGGTAGGGGGTCCCGAACTGTGCGTCTAGGCCGGATGGTAACAGGAGACAAGGGACACGAAGTTTACCCAGGTTCGGGCCCTCTCGATGGAGGTAAAACCCTATGTCCTGCTTGATTAATATTGATGATATGGGTAGTACAAGAGTAGATCTACCACGAGATCGAGGAGGCTAAACCCTAGAAGCTAGCCTATGGTATGATTGTTGATGTGTATGTTGTCCTACGGACTAAAACCCTCCGGTTTATATAGACACCGGATAGGGTTAGGGTTACATAGAGTCGGTTACAATGGTAGGAGATCCTTATATCCGTATCGCCAAGCTTGCCTTCCACGCCAAGGAAAGTTCCTCCCGGACACGGGACGAAGTCTTCAATCTTGTATCTTCATAGTCCAGGAGTCCGGCTGAAGGTATAGTCCGGTCATCCGGACACCCCCTAATCCAGGACCCCCTCAAGGACCCTCTTTATCTATCTATTTATTTATTTATTTATTTGTTTGTATGTATGTATGTATGTATGTATGTTCAACATACTTCTCATATCCAATCCTCAAATTCCATCAACTTGCATTTTCACATTTTCTTATAACCATGAAACATATAGAACTTTTTAAAAGGTTGTTTTTTCAATAGCCATATGTATACGTAATTAAAAATTATATCCCACCGTGATTAAAGCAAAATGAGCATGTGCTGCCAAAACTTGTTCATCATTAATTGTTGTCGACACAAAGAACCATGATATTTGAAGTGTGTAAGCAACAACAACAACATTAAGGGAAAAAACCACAACAGCTTATCATACTCCCTATATCTCATATAATCATAAGTGCACTAAATAATCCTCTCCCTCTCTCAATTTTTGTTTATCTCAATATCTCTTGAATATTCTACTTATCTCATTTTCCCTCGCCTCATCCATCACACTCCACTCTCTTCCACACATGCTCAATGACCAATGCCCTCTCCCTCCACAATTTATCCTACAGTCATCGAGCCCTCCTCCCTAATTTATGCAGTCTCCATCATCTATTTCTCCCCCTCTCTCTTTCTCGCATCACCTCCAAGTCCTTCTATGTCCCTCGTGTGACCACTCGATGCCCAATCTTGCAACCACACGCAAAGCCTCCCCTCTCTCGAACTCTCTCGCAACCCTCTCTCTCCCTCGATGTCTCCATGTGTGTGTTGGCCTAACATCAAGAAGGGGTGAGGCATAGCAGTGGTTATGATGGGTCCCAATAGAGGCGATGTGGGGCACCATGTGAAGAAGAGAAGCACACGGTGGCGTGGGATGCATAACTTTCCATGGTGGATGGGAGGGGAGGATCTCGCTACCTTAGTGCTAATTGGTGAATGTAGAGTGGCCTCGACTCCTTGGAGAGGTGGTGAGTCGGGAGACAGATTATCTCCCTATCCCGTCCTTCAAAATAGGCACCATTGAAATAAGTCTCTCGACTCATCGTAGCCCATGCCCCATTTCCTTTAGTTCAACATATTTACCTAGC